>NC_134275.1:4278326-4579194 GCF_031893055.1 Leptodactylus fuscus
GATCGATTTTGAAATCCGATTTCCGATCACTTTTCATTCAAACCCGATCTCAATCCCAATTCCGATCCCAATGCAAGTCAATGGGATTTTTTTTACTAATCGGAGATCAGATTTTAAAAGCAATCCTATTCACTATTCAGCATGGAATCTAACAATTGAACGCTTTAATTGTTAGAATCCACGCTGTGTAGTGAATTTTTTTAATCACTAAGTAGTCAGAGGATTTTTTTTTTTAATTCTCTGGCTACTTAGTCCCTCCTGATGTCCACTTACCTGCAGAGATGGCTTGTCTGGTACTCGGTGTTCTCGGCCTTCTTTGCCTCGATGCCCCCTGCCTCCCAGGTTAGTGTTTAAAGAGCTAGGAAGGCGGGGCTTGTAGCTTAGGAGAGTGTGGGCGGGAACAGGGCGGGGAGACGTGACCTCCCAGTACCCGCCCACACTCTGGGAGGCAGGGGACAGTGAGGCGAAGAAGAACGAGAACACCGGGCACTGGACCAGCCATCTCTGCAGGTAAGTAGCTACTAGAGATGTTAGCTAGTCTCCCATTAGAATGAATGGGAGACTAGTTAGCAAAGCATTGTGGGAAATGATCACCGATCTCGATCCCACCTAAAAAGATCGTGTTCGGGATTCCGATTGCAAATTTTTCTCGATCACCGATCAGAATCCGATTTTTTCCAAACACGATCACTCAACCCTAATTACCTAATTATAATTACAGCCCATTTTTGGCTGTAAATTATCATTGGGTCCAAAGGTCACAGTAGTGCCTACAAATCATCCTAGACTCCTGTATGCTACTCCTAAAACTTCTCCTTGCACTTGTTGACATCTGTTGCACATGGATGGTGGAGGATTGCTCACTACTGACCAACCTCAATAGTAACACTAGGATTTTACCATAGACTGCAACGTAGGAGAACACTATGAATTAATTATTTGATCACAGGTTTAAGCTCTCCAGGAATGGGGGACTGAAAACCAAAGTAAAAAGAAAGTTTAGGGAAAAAACATTTTTTAAAAAAAAAAAACTATAAGTTCTCTGAGTCTTTATCACATTCAGTCTTAAATCTTAGTGCAAGTTGTGGTTTCTGTGGTGAAATACTTGCAAGGGATCGAAAATGTAATAATTCTGGCTCTATCCCTCTCCCCAAAAATTTGGAAACCTGAGTGCAAGTTTTATCCATACGAAGAGCTTTAATACTCGCAGTGTAAGTAGAATCGCGGATACATACTATCGATTCCTTCCTTGGTTATTGCTCCGGACTGAATATTATTGGATACAAGAGAAGTAACGACTTGTATTAGAGTCTTAGTCTAGTGCAATAACATTTTATTTATCAGTAGATCAATCTCTAGTAGATATGTGCACTTCTAAATGGGTATTGTGGGATATTAATATTGATTACCTTACAATAGATCATCAATATAAGATCGGATGGGGGAGGGGCTCGGCTCCTGGCACCACCATCAAGCGGTTTACAGAATCTGCAACGAGCACCCCCATACACTGAATATGGACTTCCAAGGCTCGCTACACAATTGTAAGATGCTGTGCTAGGGCCAATGCTTTGTGGCTTCTGCAAACAGCTGATTGACAGTATTGTTAACCTCCCCCCCCCCCCCTTCCTTAAAACATCACATTCCTTGTTTTTAACCATTGCATTGAAACTATAGCTATGGTAGTTTATGTAACAAGTTTACTATGTAAGGGTGCATTCACACGGAGTAAAATGGAGTGTAATTTGGAGCATTTACGGAGCGTATACGGAGCGTTTACGTAAACGCTCCGTATACGCTCTGTAAACGCTCCAAATTACACTCCATTTTACTCCGTGTGAATGCACCCTTATACTGCTGTGCAAATCGCAATACTATAAGTGGTTTATAGTAAGTTACATTGTATTGTCATCGGTCAGGACATAGAAATGAGATCCCAGGGATTTTTAAATGTATATTTCTGTTACCCCCGAATAGTTGTCTGGGTCTGGTCAATACCAGGAGACTGTTACCTGCCTGACTGTATTGTGCCAGGTCTAACGTTTGGTGGAGGAGGGAATCATGGTATGGGGTTGTTTTCCAGGGAAGGGAAATCAAAATGTTCCGTTATACCAGGATATTTTGGACAATTGTAGAAACTGTTTTTGTGATTGTTCCCATTCTAATGTCTATAACATATAACATGCATATGTATTTAGCTGCTATCTATATGGTCCCAGATTGGTTCCTGCTACAAGTCCCTGTGACTTTGGCTCCTGTAGTATGTAGGGAAGACATTTACATACAATAAGGTTCCCAGGGACATCTACCAAGACTGGAGCCTTGTAGTGGTGAAACCAGGGCTACATTTCTCCCCATCGGAGACACCTCTTAAAGGGATTCTACCATTAAAACCTCTTTTTTTTTGTGGATAAGACGTCGGGATAGCCTTTAGAAAGTCTATTCATCTCTTACCTTTTAGATGTGATCTCCGCCGCGCCGTTCCTTAGAAATACCGTTTTTTTACCGGTATGCAAATTAGTTCTCTCACAACGATGGGGTGTGCCCCAGCGCTGGAAATGTGATGGGGGCATCCCCACTGCAGCTTGAGAACACGATCCTGTGACGCCTCTATCTTCAGCTGGATCCTCTCCTTCCCTGTCGTCTTCCTCCTGCGTTACCTCCAGGAGGAAGACGGCGGCCATTTTTGGGAGGCCGCTCCTGCATTGAACTACAAGAGCAAGAGCGGCCTCCCAAAAATGGCCGCCGGCCAGCATGCGCAGTCGGCTCTACTAGTGTCTCACTAGCAGAGCCAACTGCGCAGGCGTCGGAGGTGACGCAGGAGGAAGAGACAGAGAAGGGGAGGATCCAGCTGAAGATAGAGGCGTCGCAGGATCGTGTTCTCGAGCAGCAGTGGGGATGCTCCCATCGCATTTTCAGTGCTGGGGCCCGCCCCCATCGCTGTGAGAGAACTAATTTACATACCGGTTTTTACTGGTATTTCTAAGGAACGGCGCGGCGGAGACCACATCTAAAGGTAAGAGACGAATAGACTTTCTAAAGACTATTCCGACGTCTTATCCACAAAAAAAGAGGTTTTAATGGTAGAATCCCTTTAAGGAATATTAGCCCTCACCAAAGAAAAAAGTGATAAAGGTTTGGAGTGTGACTGACCCTCACCCAGTAGTTTCACGTGTAGTAAAGATGGCGCAGGGTTGTCATAAATAACACTGACCCCGACTCCATATTGTTCAATGTCTCCATGACGGAGACGGGAACTGCGAACAATGTAACGATGGATCTTCCCGATTGTGTCTAAATGGCCATAAAATTCTATTGTGTTTTATGAGATTTAGACTCCTGGTCCAGTTTGAAGGGCACCCGATCACCCCCTGCCATACTAGGCTCCCTGTATGACGTGGTGGGACATAAGCTGCTATAGGCACGGGATATACACCCTGTACAGAACAGATAAGACCTAATAAATGGTGCAGGATGACTATATGATAAGATCAGGCTTCTAGCACATTGAGGCCAGTATTGTAAGAATCCTTTTCTGTACCATAAGCCTTGATCATTTGGAATAAGAACGTTCACATGAATGTGCTCAGCACAACTTGCCAGTGTCTGTGCACGCTCAGAAGACGTCATCTACTCAGCCATGTCCGACTGTCTTTAGCTTGCAGCCCTGTCTGTGTCCGGGAGACTCTCTCACATTCACAGATCGAGCAGGTCATCAGAGGAGACAACCTTGACATTGATCCGGCCTGGCATCTCCTGGGCTGTTTGCTCATCCTTGTTGTGCAGCTGAAGACTCTGCTCTTCTCCCGGGTCATTGGGCGATGCAGCCAGGAGCACTTGGCCCAGGAACTGGTCACACATGATCCTGCTCCCCCAGACCTGAGGGTCGGAGTACAAGAAAATGGCTTTATGTTAAAATAATGCAACAAATCCTGTCTGAATACATTACATTGAGTGTTTGCCTCTGGGCTTCAGCGTGCAACGATTCAGTACATAAAGCTTACATTGTTCCATCCGTGTAGCTGTACAGGGCTTATTCTTTCGAGGAAATCACTAGATTTTTTATTGCACTATGTTGGGATACGTAAAACGTGATTATTAACTTAACTATTTAGTTTCCTTCCTTGTTTTCTGTGCTATTTGCTTACTGTGTTTATTATATAAATCGTTACATTAAAATCTATTGGTGCCAAGGAATAGACTAATAGACGTATAGGGTGAGAGTCGTCATTGCCAAACCCCTGTGACAGCGGAGGGTGCTCCTTATTTATGACAAGGCGCCCACAGTCCCAATGTAGAGTGATAGATGAACCCCCCTATATAACCACACGGATGTCGAATATCTTGCTGACTTTCTCAAGGGTTATAACAGCTGGGATAAGATTTACCTCCAAGCCCGGCTGTTGTAATGGGACATCAGCCGTATAATACAACCCTGTGCCCATAACGGCCAATTAGGATCAGTGCAAAATCCCGGCTCTATAAATATTCCATAGGGTTACATGACAATGTATTTGATAATATAATGCATTACCTGAATAGCTATCGGTTCACTGATTCTCCTACGGTAGAAAATCGCCCTCATATCAATAACAGCGCTGCTCGTATTTTCGTGGACTTCGGATCGGACCCTCTCATTTTCACATTTGATGACAACGTAGAGATCGGCCCCTGCAAATACATTTACCATATGTCACATGGCAGTATACCAAAAACATGAGCAGCCAATACCTGAAGGAGTCTTATCCCATCGCTCATGCTTCCATACCTATTGCTGGGACATCTTCAGATGTGTCTCGTGAGATATCCAGCTTTTCAAGATAATATTCTTTTGCAATTTTGTATCACAAAGTGATATTTTATAGGTGTCGCCAACTTGTCAGGGCTTTATTAGAATATCCGGACTTTGCACTGAATTAGTTTTGTGAGGCAATAACCAAGTTTGAGTTCATTGTTCTTTCTTGGGGCTCAGTGTTAGTCTCTGATGTTTTTCCTAGGAATGAATACATTGGCTTTGTACTGGACAGACTCAATGGTCTGGTTTGATTCAATGGGCAAATACTCAATCGGTGTTCGCTCTACATCAAGTCTAAGCGCAGCCCCACCAACCAAGTGACAAGTGAAGTCCACAAGGTTACTACTGCAGTTATTGCAGATCTGACTTCTTTATTAACCCCTATTTTGGCCTTCAGGTGAAACATACATTTTGCTGTGTTTCATCCCCATCTTCTGAGAGGTGTAATGGACATGCTGTATATATATAAAGGATTGGAGTTCTCCATCCCCAGCACTTGCAGCAGGGACCCGGCTTGGATATCACTAGGGCTGCTGCCAGTGATCGTGCGGGTACATTGTCAATCACAATGATCATGATAGTCATCGCCCATGCAGAGAGGGGAACGGAATCCTCCAACATAGTACAAGTGCCGGTGTGAACACCACCTTACAGCAGCTGCCTGACCTAACCATTCTGTGCATTTGTCTCTTTGCATATAACTGCTTGGATCTGCATGACAACTAAAAAACTCCTAGATGTATTCAGTATTCGTCACCACTTACATTTGGGCAGATCTGTAAATTAAACAACGATTTGGTCCCTGGAGCTAAAATTGTGCAATACACAGACGTCATAACAGACCAGGCCAAGGAATTGCATAATCTGTTCCCAAAACTAGAAGAGGAAACAGCAATTACAGGAATGACAGAAAACCTTAATGTCTGGCTTCTCCCGATTACCTTCCGCTTTCCCCTGCGGCTCCACTCCTTCTATGCTCCGCACCACCACTTGACTGACTCTTTTAGGATAGCCCAATAAGAAGTTCCAGCAGGTTCCTCCAGGTTTATCCTGCAGCAGCTCCCTGCAGAGGTCATCACATAACATATAAGACGAGAAACCACAGAACCTAGAAGTTGTTACATCAGTTGTGTCATAACATCTCATTTATACAACACTGTGATATCAGGACAATATGCTATAGCTATGCCCCCTTATATCCTTAGGTTACAGTTATTTTTGACTTTGCAGTTTTGTCTATTTCCTGCAATACCAGTTGTCACCACAAGGTGATGCAGCAGCCTTGTACTATATGTGAGGAGAATAAATGCAGATTTCAGGGCGCAGCAGCTTCTGTCCAGATGATATCAGCACTACTATATATCTTATGTATGAGGATACACACACATCATAATGGGAGAATTGTCAGGTTATACATGGTGGAATACCTGAAATCGGACGGCACATCTGTATAAAGTCTGAGGTTGAATTCACAGATGACTCCGGGTTGGAACGTTGTAGGAATTAGGACGTATCTTCCTCTCTTCAATACTTTTCTCAGGAAAATAGAGCGCAGGTTCATGTAGGCGGAGGAGGCCGTTCTGTGCTGTCCCTGCATCTTGTGAATTCTGTATTGTCTGTTCTGTTCAACCTAAGAAAAGAATGGCGAGCGATTATTCCTCTGTCTTGTTACTTTATATAGTGATCGGCTCCGAATGACATGAAACTGAACGGTAGAAACTATAACATGAAGACCAAAATGCTTTATCAACGGGAAAGAAATAGTCCATGGAGCATGGTATAGCCAGTCCTCATACAGCATCTACCTTGTGTCAGTCGCTGCACTGGTTACCGAGCCACTATCTAATGTAAAGTTATCACACTCACCCACAAATCCCTCCATAGTGCTGCAGCTCCATATCCCCCCCACCCCCTCATCACTGTCTACCCTCCTAACTGTCCTCTCCATTCTCCCAATGATCTTCTGCTCTCTGAACATCTCCAAGTCTTTTCTCGTGCTGCATCGGTGCTCTGGAATGCTCTAACCCAGACAATCAGAATAAGACGCAACTACAGCAGCTGCGAACATATCCTAAATACACATCTTTATAGGCAGGATTATCACACGCCCTGATCACATTGTTATTATACACTGCTACACACTAAGATAATGTGTTTTATTCTATCCTTTCTACTCTATTCCTCAGAACCTGACCATCTTTAAGTTCCTGCATCGCATATGTGTATCACACCCCCTGATTTGTGAAGTCCTGCAGAATAAGTTGGCACTAAACAATAACTATATTTATAGTTATTAATGAAGACGTTGGTGCACTTGGTAAGAGATTAATTCAGCGCACGGTCAGGTTTGACAGTATGCATCTGGGTGGCGGAGATATTGGTGCCATTAGCTTCAGCACCGATATCTCCCCACTGTCAGAAGGGTGTGCCTTACAACATAGAGTCATGACAGTGGAGGCATAACTAATGGTACCCATATCTCCCCACTGTCAGAAGGGTGTGCCTTACAATCTAGCATCATGACAGTGGGGGCATAACTAACGGTACCAATATCTCCCCACTGTCAGAAGGGTGTGCCTTACAATCTAGCATCATGACAGTGGGGGCATAACTAACGGTACCAATATCTCCCCACTGTCAGAAGGGTGTGCCTTACAACATAGTATCATGACAATGGGGGCATAACTAACAGTACCAATATCTCCCCACTGTCAGAGGGGTGTGCCTTACAACTTACTTATGCCCCCACTGTCATGACGCTAACGGTACCGATATCTCCCCACTGTCAGAGGTTGTGCCTTGTAACCTAGCGTCATGATGGTGGAGACATAACTAACGGCACCGATGTCTCTGACACCGGGGCACGTACTGAATTCAGCTTTCTAGCAGTATATAATAACATCGATCTTCAAGGCCAGGAAAGGGCTGTCACATCTACAGTGATAACTATATACCGACATCACAATCCATTAATAAGTCTGTATATTATAGAAATACTTAGCTCCTCTAGTACAGTATTATATTACATTCTTGCTATGGTATACAGGTTATATACAATACTCTGGATTTGCTATACTTGTAAAGCGAGCCACTATTCGCACATCCTAGGTGTGAACACACGGCTATAACATGGGATTACAGAGTGACAAACTGGTTACAACACTTTCTGACTCAGAAGACACAATCTCGGATTAGTTCTTGTTATCTGATATTTTGTGTCCGTTTAAAACCCTTCGGGAAATTTCCTTCAGATATTTGGTCGCACCTATAAATACAGAAGAGGCGTCTTAGGTTTTCTACCTTGAGAATTTCAAAGCCAATAATAAAATTGTCTCCTTTCCCGAACTTCTTGTGTATCCGCTGATCTTCTTGTTGCAGAGAGATCAGAACGTCGTCTTCTTCTTTCTTCACCTCAAAGATGTACTAAAAATAAAACAGGAAGGTTTTACTCTAGAAAAGAGAGAAGACGACTTGTCCTTCCATATAATGATGTACAGTATATATATATATACAGTGTCCTTCCATATAATGATGTATATGCAGTATATATATATATATATACAGTGTCCTTCCATATAATGATGTGTATACAGTATATATACAGTGTCCTTCCATATAATGATGTGTATACAATATATATACAGTGTCCTTCCATATAATGATGTGTATACAGTATATATACAGTGTCCTTCCATATAATGATGTATATGCAGTATATATATATATATATATATATATACAGTGTCCTTCCATATAATGATGTATATGCAGTATATATATATATATATATATATATATATATATAGTGTCCTTCCATATAATGATGTGTATACAGTATATATACAGTGTCCTTCCATATAATGATGTGTATACAATATATATACAGTGTCCTTCCATATAATGATGTGTATACAGTATATATACAGTGTCCTTCCATATAATGATGTGTATACAGTATATATACAGTGTCCTTCCATATAATGATGTGTTTACAGTATATATACAGTGTCCTTCCATATAATGATGTGTATACAGTATATATACAGTGTCCTTCCATATAATGATGTGTATACAGTATATATACAGTGTCCTTCCATATAATGATGTGTATACAGTATATATACAGTGTCCTTCCATATAATGATGTGTATACAGTATATATATATATATATATATATACAGTGTCCTTCCATATAATGATGTGTATACAGTATATATATATATATATATACAGTGTCCTTCCATATAATGATGTGTATACAGTATATATACAGTGTCCTTCCATATAATGATGCGTATACAGTATATATATACAGTGTCCTTCTACATAGGGGATGCTCCTATAAACTACAAAGATGCAGACATCTGGCGTGAGTCCTGGAGAGCGATTCCTTGACCATAAAGTTATGGACTTACACGAAATTTACCGAAATTGATCAGCTTTAACTTAATGCAAGAAATGGCGTCAGTGGTCAGAAGACTCTTTTACATGGCGATTGCGGGGTTCTTACTATGGGGACCACCTTGTAATCCCATTTACAATGGAGAACTAATCTTTGCAGCGCTTCTTCCACCAATGGAGGACCATTCTCTGACAAAGGGCTGTATACAGAAGACAAACAGCAAGGAAGTGAAGTCAATTTGGTATGGAGGAGAGAAGGATGATGGAGGAGAGAGGGGTGGAGGAGAAAGGGATGATGAAGAAGAGAGGGATGAAGGAGAGAGGGATGGAGGAGAGAGGGATGGAGGAGAGAGGGATGATGGAGGAGAAAGGGATGATGGAGAGAAGGATGAAGGAGGAGAGAGGGGTGGAGGAGAGAAGGATGATGGAGGAGAGAGGGGTGGAGGAGAGAAGGATGATGGAGGAGAGAGGGATGGAGGAGAAAGGGATGATGAAGAAGAGAGGGATGAAGGAGAGAGGGATGGAGGAGAGAGGGATGATGGAGAGAAGGATGAAGGAGGAGAGAGGGATGATGGAGAGAAGGAGTCTTCTTACACACACATATGCCTCCTGTTCACACAGTGCAGAGCGCCTCCTGCTGTACAGATTCTGCGTCACCTAGAGCTCTCCTGACCGCTGCGTCTTATCAATGTGAAATCTTAGTTTTAATACCTAAAGCTCCTTGATGGTACAGAGACTATTGTTGATAGACTTCCATTTTTGTTGTCGCAGATATTTGGTCACATGGGGAACCCGATGTAGTCACTGATTGTACATTAGACGTAGACTTGTGTCTTGGGCCATGCCCTTGAGATTGAGAGGACATCATAAGACGTGGTGCCCATCCCATCAGGAAATCTTACAATAAGGGATGGGGCCTACATATGGGGGAATACGCCGACACACAGATTATAGTATGGGCAGACATATTGTAAACCACTGATAGACATGTACAACGGCTTATCCGGAAATGGTGAGGACGCCTTGGGTATAGGCAATGGAACGGACATTTATACTGGGAATACAAGATAGGAAAGAAGCAAGAGAATATCCAGCAATGAAACATATGGACATGTCAAAAGACCCAAACACAAAATCCACTTACACCAGGTTCACACCGGCATCGCTTCTCCATTACTCGGGTCCGGCACAGATGTGACATAGCTTTATCCATATGGTGGCCTGAAATAAACCTCCTCACTTGTCCAATTTGCCATTGAAGCCAACATGACTACTTTAGGTCTCCTACACAAGCTATACATAGAGGTCCGTGCATCAAGCGGAGAATCAGACTACGAGATCAGATGAAGAGGATTTTAACTTCTGGATTTTTCTAATTCAAGGCTGATTTTGTAAGGCGAGATGTCTTGGGAGAATATAAAAGTAATAACTTATTTATCTGGGCAGGGTATATATAGGGTTGGATATGTCACCTATGGAATCCTCGCAGACCGTATACACTAAAACATGGGGAATGCAAGGGATTCCTTTTCTTTAGGTCAGTTTTTCACATGCAGGATCACAAGGCGGATCCTTGGCACCATCTTACTTGCCATCTCTAACAAACAGGCGGGCAGTCACCTGAGGATTCTGAAAAAATGTACTTTTATTATTGAAGCATCCTCCCGAGCGATTGAGCACGGCATCAGCATTATTCGTCCATTGTCCGCGAGCTTCGCCCTTCTCCCAGGTTTTGTGTTGGGTGAGATACGACGTGTTTATCATGCGGCAGACGTCAACGTGAGTGAAGTTACTGCACCAGTCCTCGAAGGTCATCCTATAGGAAGAAGAGCACAGCGCCGATTCATTGTGACGTCAAGTACAACCTAAAGAAGCGGACCCCAAACCCCCCCAATGTAATGTGTATGAGAGCTACAGCCGATGTCAGTATATCGGAGCTATCTCAGTCTCACCAGAACTCGCCATCGTTCCGCATTGTCAGTCCGAGCTTCCCTTTCTCTGATTTGCTCACTTTTCTCCATTCTTCAGACCTTCAAGACAAAGCTAAGAGTTTTCTGGTATATTCCAAAATTTCCTTGTAGTTCCCTTGTCTTTCTAGGAAGCGAAAGTTGCCCCGGGCATGCACGATAAAGAACAATATATTCAGTGGATTGTGATAGATTAGCTCTGCCAACTGCAAACCCAGCGGCTTACCATGGCATGAAGTCTACGCTGTTATTTGTCAGGGCTCACGGGATATAACATCTGTGTTCCATAAAGTTAGATACAATTACTTATCTATTTCCTATTATAGGTCTAACATTGTATAGTCTATATCTGAGCAGAATATAAAAGGACACTTGCTGTAGTCTATGGACTATTGTATACATTGTACGGTAATATATATATGTGGTTGGTACGTTTTACTTACTCATCGTTCCATGCGCCTCTCCACTCCCTCTTTCCCCAAGGATTCCGCATTCTTATCATGAATAGTTTGGACGTCTTTCCAAAGCAAAGAGTCTTCTCTCCCATGGACACCTTCTTTATGTCTGTCACCGAGTATGCATGTCCTTTGATGAGTCCCATAGGAGTCACTGCCTCCATATCCCTGGATGACGCAGCCTTAGGAGAGAGTGAGGAATACACACATATGTTCTAGTTATTTGTGGTCTCTACAATGCAATGCTTGAAAAGAGCTGCATATCTAGCTCTGCTACATGTCTGTATATCCAGCTCTACTACATCTCTGTATAATCACAGAATACACAGTTGTGCTACATTTCTGCATATCAAGCTGGGTTACATCTCTGCATTTCTAGCTCTGCTACATGACTGCATATTCATCTCTGCTACACGTCTTCTGGCTGTGCTACATGTCTGTATTTCCAGCTCTGCTACATAAATACAGCATACCCAGCTTTGCTACATCTCTGCATAGGCACAGCATACCCAGCTCTGCTACATCTCTGCATAGGCACAGCATACCCAGCTCTGCTACATCTCTGCATATCCAGCTCTGCTACATGTGTGCATACCCAGCTCCGCTACATCTCTGCATAGGCACAGCATATCCAGCAGCGCTAGGTATTTGCATACTCAGCTCTGCTACATCTCTGCATAGGCACAGAATATCCAGCTCTGCTACATCTCTGTATAGACACAGCATACCCAGCACTGCTACATCTCTGCATAGGCACAGCATATCCAGGTAGATCTATGCATACTCAGCTCTGCTACATCTGGCAATTTGGATGAAAGGGGTTTTCCTATCTCAGTGTCTGAGCAGCTTCTGTGTTATCTGTGTGTTTACATAGAGAGATAACAGGACGGGCTTTATCAGCAAAACGGCAAATAGATGAAATCTCCTACAGGGTAACATAGTATATGAACATAAATTCATCAACAGTTGTGAAGCCATGTCATTTAATGGGATAAAAAGTAGCCAGTGTGTTAATGCAGATTACAAACTATCTATGTGGCAAATTCCATCCAAATCAGTTCAGCTGTTTTTGCGTGATCGAGGAACAAACATCCAAACCCTCAGACTCTCACATTTGTAATATTAGTCAGATGATGATGATGATGATGATGATGATACAATGATTAACATCTATTACTAAGCAAGTAACCCAGAGCGAGCCCAGCATGATAAGTGACCGCACAGTGTTCAGGGACCTATATCGCAATGTCATATAACAGATTTCTTCCAAACTTTCATCATCTGTATCTAGAGACCATTCACGTTACAGATCTGGAGACTTGTTACAAGTAATGGGAATTGGTTGCAGATGGTGTTAAGCAAACAAATACAAGTTATTGCATCTCGCTGACCTATTGTAACGAAAACCTACTAATCACAGGTCGTGACAGTCCCAGACGCCAGAAATAATTCCTGGAAACTTTTCATCCTTCTTCATAAACTCAACATTTAGAATATTATCAGAATTCTTTCTGTAAATGTTTTGCACATGATGTCAGTCCTAGAATATAAAGCCTATACCAATGACAGGCATTGGAAACAAATAAACCTTCCAACCTCCATACAATGTGTTTCAGGAAAGCAGAACTGCCTGCAAATGCAATGACTGATGCTGAGCGAACCTGTCACCCAGTTATGGTCATGGACAACGTATGTGTAACCTACAGTATGTAACAAAGATCCAACCACAATGAGTATCGGTGCAGATCTTACAATACCTTCAGATGGCAGCAGATCAGTCCGTCCCTCTTAAAAACTTTCAAAAGCTCTTCAAACAACTTTGTCTGTTCTGTGATATTCGCTTTGTATTTGCCATCTGATAAGTCGAGGCTTTCAGTGACTGCCCCTGTGAAATCCACAATGGCATCGGCTGTGCTGCCACCGTCAAGGGCTTCATACGTTCCGGCCAACCTACAGAAAAATAAACCAAATGGCTCAGAGTAGTTGGTAGAGTTGTGGGTTTACTTGCAGAATCTGGCAAGACACAATAAAAAAGGTCAAGTGAAAGTGTTACCGAACTGGCACCAAATGCACAAACGTGGAACGTAATGTGTGGATGTAGTGCAAGGACTATGGATGGGAGAAGATCTGCCAAAACCAGACTTGTTACAAAAGGAAATGTAGCATCAGGGACCTTTTGTCCTGGATCTAAGTCAGCTTTCACATCTTGAGATATAGAAGGTTCTCACTTGGCATAAGCCTTCTCCAGGAGAGCGCTCCAGAATTCGTTCTTCATATTAGAATGGCAGTAGATCAAATCCCCATCCATGGTTGGCAAGCGATCATCGATGACGACATCAACCCAGTCTCCCAAACACCAGAACTGGAAATGGAAAATTCCTGAATATCTGTGTGGTCTTTTTAGGTCCCATTCTTGTTCTTTCCATTGTGGAATAACCTACAGAGCAAGAAGAAGTCATATAAATAGCAGCGGCCTACATAACAGACAGACAATGGCACCCTAATATTATTCAATTAAAGGGATATTGTCACTCCTTAGGGAGAGACCACCATATAGGTGTGTGGAGACTCATTAAGCCTTTAGCACTCCACTTTGCAAAGGACCATGGGAAGAATATGCAAATCTGTCTTCCATGATGTAACAGCTGTCCTCGATTGAGAGACTATACCTGGTAATAATCCCAGCGTCATTGCAAAACAAAGGCCTCTTGGAAGGTCGGGCATGACGCAAAAGGGAGCAGCCTTTATTGGGTTATTTCACTGGAATTCTGTCTTCCCAACTACATCAGGGAAGACAGGCTTGCACATTCCAGTGAGCGCCCTCTATTGGTTTGCAATACTGAGGCAGCATCTGACTTCCTAATTACATCATGGAAGACAGATTTGCATATTCTTCCCATGGTCCATTATACAACTAGACAGACCAATGTTTCTTGCCTTGGACGTTCGTTTTCGGCACAACTTTAGTCCCACGTGTTTGGTTTTTGTGCAAAAATTGTGACGTTTAGCATTTCCTGTTCTGCTTGTGTGAATGGGGAGCGAATTTAGACATCACTGCCCCAGCTTATCAAATTTGCTATAACTTATTCCAGAAATCTACTCCAGTCCAGGACCTTCTAGCACCCTAGATCTTCCCTATGGCCGGAGACTCCCAATAATTCTGTTGCATCTTGGGCCAACACACAACTAGGTTATGTCTGGCACACAAAACACCAGTCCCATTGATCTTCTACATGATGTTGAAGTTACGTTACATTGTTATGATCTGAGCACAAATGTATCATTTTATGTCTTTTATGTTCATGTATCTACTCCTGGTACCTTTTTCCAAAGAGACTTCCGGAGGGCAAGACAAGAGCAAGCGGCCACAAACCAGCAGTTTCCAAGTTTGCCTTGATGTAGATCATGATGGCTGATCCCATCTACAAACAGGTGGGGGTCATCACAAAGTTCCTATAAATAAGATAGAAGAGAATATCAATGAATAGGGAAGTTGAAATAAAAATCAACCAGGGTCTTCCAATAGCAGTGCCGTGCCTGTCCACGAGTCGTATCTGGGATTGCAATGCAGCAGAAATGGAATTGATCTGTAGGTTAATGGAATTTCTTAAATCTATGTCTAGAATTCTTTATAAGGCACGGGGGTCTCATTTTTTCTTAAGCATCTTCAATAAGCTCAAAATACCAGTCATATATATAATAAAATGCTGCCTGCCAGTAGGGGGCGCTACATAGGGGTTTATACTGCTCCTATTGGACCTAGAGAGGCGGCAGAGAGAATTTTAGTCATTTAAGTTCTGTATTGGAGACTTTATTGCAGATTCTCAGCGGTGGAATCCAATGAATCTTATTATAAGTCAATGGGGTCCACTGGGCACTGGTGGAAATGGTTGTACAATAGTTGCAGATCCATTTTAGCTTGTGTCATGAAAGAAGGTGTGAACAGTGCCCGATCTGCTCAGAAGGGGTTTCCCATTCTCCCTGGACCCCTCTGTATTAAAAAGTGTAGCTCGAAAATGAAAAAAATGTAGTTGACATCAATGTGCCGCCATATACTGCCCTGACGTATGACGCCATATTTGGGGAAAATGAAGCAGTCCCATGTCTTTTTTTTTCCAATCCTCCTACAAGGGAAACTAAGGACAAGGCACGGACAGTGAGATCCCATAACTTTCAGCAGCTAGACAGGGCACTGACAAGTCACTTCTAGATTATTCACCGAACCACCATGTCATCCTTATTCCTCTGCCAAGTCACTCTGCTTGTTAGTCATTTTGACATGAGATCTGTTGGAGAGTCTGGAGCTTTATGGCTGTACGTGGTCACTCGGATATTTCATGATAACCATTTCATGTCACATTCTACTTCTATCTCTGTGTATTTTATTACCAATCCTTATAGGGTTACATTGACAATATAATTTCACCTCCGTTCACTTGCACTTATGACATCACCCGTTAACCATATAGTCTTATATTATGACATCACCTGATCTGTTCTCATGGCTGCCAATGACAATTAGATCAATGAGTCTGAATGATCCGATAGCCCTCAATGGATGGGTTTATTCTGGTTACACTTTAAGTTACTGAATAGTCTGTTACAATGTTAAAACCTCGTGTTCTTCTTGGGTCATAGGTCATATAACTTACCTATGTCATATTCTACAAACCATCATTATTGCTGAGGTGTATAGCATTAGAAAACGTTTTCTGCTGTACATATTATAGTAAACTAGCTTTTACCCGCGACTTCGTCCGCGGAACCCCGACCCCTGCGGGACCCACCTGGAGCAGTGCGCAGGCTTGTTCCTTTGCCTTGTGTCCACAGCGGGCCCTTCCTACACCTGTGGGTCCATGGACCTTCAGGGTCCACCCTCCGGCCCGCTGGAACTGTTTACCTCCTGTCCCTCGCCACCCCCCTTTCTCCCTACCCACTTCCCCATGTGCTCACTTCTTCCTCCTACCTCGTGCCCCTTTGCCCCCCAGGAACGTGCCCCCTTTTCCCGTGTTACCTACTCCGTGCCCCCTTTTTCCCCTTCCCCCATGCCCCCTTCCCCCGTCTTACCTACCCCGTCCAACTTGTAGTGTCCAGAGACGGCAGACGCTACAGGACAGCTGGCCAAACCGGCGTTCCAGAGCGCGGCGCAGGTGACCCCCTGTCCGGCCGCGGCAGAGTACTGCGGTCCCGTGGTGAGGCCACAGAGGTGGGGCAGCGTATGGACTTGTTGCTGCCCCAGAGTAGAGGCCCTTGTGCAGGACACTCCGGACCTCTCAGAGACGGTGTGGACGGCGGCCGAACAATAACTCCGCCCACATAGAGAAGCGGCACCCAATTAGGCGAGCTGCTGAAAGGGCTGGGATGACGTCATCCCAGGTCCTACAGCGTGCCAGGACTGCAGCGAATTGAACCGTGAGAAGCACCGGGCACGGGAGTGAATTGCAGTGGTGTACGGGAATTCCATGTAGCCTATTGTTCAATCTGGGACCCAAGGTATGTATGTGCGCATTTTCAGACATATCCGTTCGCCCGTGTAGGTGTGATTGAAGAACAAACACACAAACATCCAAATCTTTATAATATTAGTAGGATTGCCCCAATGTCTCCAGTTTCCCTTCGCTGGCCATGACGATAGTGAAGGTAGACCAGACATCAGTATGGCCGAGGCCATGCTTTTCTTGCCTTCCACTTTGCGTCTATTCCATTCCGATATCAGATTAGTAAGGTGTAATAGGCAATGCCTATCTGGTATAAATATACAATCCCATAACTTTCTGAAATAGTTAATATTCTACCTCCTTCTATTGCAGCAGTTTCTTGGAACTCTGGTGTGGGAGTCTGAGGCTTCACATTTGTATTTTCCTTATAATATTGCCAGCTGTTGCTTCAGTGCTTGTCAGACGCTCATCATACTTGGGATGAGTTCCGGAAATATTATTTCCCGTATTCTGTTATATACAGGCTGAGACTTTGGATTGTAAAATTCCACCCATAGGTGACAACGATAGCTGAAGTGAAGGTGTAAAGTGATATCTGAGGGTTCCCGTATCCAGTTTACAGTTTGTGCTCCTGTTCCTTGGCTGTAATTCCGTCTGCATCAGAGATTGTGTTAACACATGTGCCAACTCTCCCACGGTTTGTTCATGAAAACCAGATGTTAGGTATAGTGGAGAGGAACAGAAGATACCGAGCGACAAGCAGCAAACAGATAAGTCCTTCTTACTGATAATATATTACGAGAGATGTGGCACAGAATGAGCAGCTCTGCAATAAAGAACATGGTTTTATGATATTCCGTCACATGATGTCTGTTCTATATGAGTCTATAAGCGTCTGCCCGCGACCTCGTCTGCAGGTTTGAGTTGGCGCTGAGCCGCTGATATTTAGGCATTCGCCATTGGTTATGATCCGCCGTGTGCCGCCACGTCCACTCCTGCGCGTTCCTGTCCCATTTGCTCCTCGCTAGTCCCCGCGGGCTCTTTACCTACCAGCTGCTCCTGGCTCCCCGCAGCCACCTTCGTCCCCCGCGCTCATGCCCCTTCCCGCCCCAGCCACACCCCCGCAGCATCCCCATTCTCTCTGCGCCCCCCCCCCCGTGGCTCCCCTGACTCCCTCTCCCTACCGCGGCACCCCAGGTCCACCTCCCCACCCCCCCGTTTCCTGAAGTCCCCCCCTTCTATGGCCCCCACATGTCGGACACCCCCTGTACCCCCAACCCCCCCTTCCCCCATGTAGCAGGCCCCCCTACGCAAAATCCCCTAACTCCCCTGCCGTCACATTTCAGTGTCCCGTTGCCGAATGACACGGCGTACTCACCAGAGCTGGTAGCACGATTCAGTGTGATCGCAGACATAGGCTGTATGATCGCTATAGCCCCGACTGACCTGCAAACTGTTTAGGCCGTAGGTGGTGCAGGACAGTAGCCTTTCCATACAGCGGCGCAGGCGACCCTCTCCCCGGCCACAGCAGAATACTTTGATCTGCTGGCGAGCGAACACAGGCAGGGCAGCTAATGCACGTCTTGCTGCCCCACAGTACGGGAGCTTGTTCTGGACGCCACGGAGTGCTTAGCGGCGCCATCTTGGTCTGCTTGCTGGGCGTCCAATAGCTCCGCCCACACAGAAGCGTCAGCCAAGCGGGTGAGCGGCTGAAGGGCCTGGGATGACGTCATCTCAGGTCCTTCAGCGAATTCTGAAGTGACAATCACCGTTCGCAGACGTGAATTCCGGTTGTCTACGGGGATACCAAGTAGCCTATCTTTCAATCCGGGACCCAAGGTATGTATGTGTGAAATTCCAGGTAAATCCATTTGCCCATTTAGGCGTGATTGAGGAACAAACATCCAAACCCACAAACTTTCACACTTATAATATTAGTAGGATGTGTGGCCACCCAATGATGGTGGGTTCCCATCAAATCAACTTATCCTCTAGCCACAGGGTAGGGGATAAGTTGCAGATTGGTTGGGGTACCCATAGTTAGACCACCATTGGTCCAGATAGATCACCCAATAAATCACGTAACACTTATTGTTCTTTGTTCCAGGCATCTTATGTCAGGGTTACCATGTTCCCCACTAGTTTAGGTCATCCCACCAAATGGGGAGCATGTGAGTAGATTGTCTTTGAGGGACTCCTCTAACACAGCACCTACCCCTTTACACTTGTAATGAATATAAACCAGGGCGGGAATGAGATCTCTGGATTTAGGAACATTTCTCAATAATCACCTTTGGGAGAAAATGTTCTTTACAAAACAAGAGAGACATTTCATCCAAAGAAGGAATAAATCCCAGAGGAGCGATCCTACAGATGTGATCTGACCCTGCTATTAGATGTACGGGACACAAAAGCACTGAATGAGCTTCAACACGTTTTCGGGCCACACGAGTTTCCCATTCACAGAGAGCTGGCATTGTGCACCGGTCTTATCCCATCCCCCTCCGACATGAGACGCAGAGAATCAGGAAGGGGCTTTGACCTTATAATAATTGTGTAGCGTCAAATAAGTAACATCTAAGTATTTCAGAAATACTTTGTATCAGTTTTAGTAAATCTGCCCAATGTTAACAAAAATGGTGTGATCAAAAATCTGGAGTACAAAGCGAGATACACTGACCCCATGATACATAGTATAGTCATGGCTTAGTAGGTATAGTAAGATAAGTGAAGATTTTTGGGGTCATCATGTTTTTTTTTAAAATAATTTCATTGAGACAGAAAAAAACAGGCTTGGTATCTTATTAGAAGCGGATTTTTCTCAAGCAGTGATTCAGGAGCGACGTGTAACTCCCAGCCCCCTATAGGTTATTCCCAGGCCCCTATAGGTTACTCCCAGGCCCCCTGTAGGTTACTCCCAGGCCCCCTGTAGGTTACTCCCAGGCCCCCTGTAGGTTACTCCCAGGCCCCCTGTAGGTTACTCCCAGGCCCCCTGTAGGTTACTCCCAGGCCCCCTGTAGGTTATTCCCAGCCCCCTGTAGGTTACTCCCAGGCCCCCTATAGGTTACTCCCAGGCCCCCTGTAGGTTACTCCCAGGCCCCCTATAGGTTACTCCCAGGCCCCCTGTAGGTTACTCCCAGGCCCCCTGTAGGTTACTCCCAGGCCCCCTATAGGTTACTCCCAGGCCCCCTGTAGGTTACTCCCAGGCCCCCTGTAGGTTACTCCCAGGCCCCCTGTAGGTTACTCCCAGGCCCCCTATAGGTTACTCCCAGGCCCCCTATAGGTTATTCCCAGCCCCCTGTAGGTTACTCCCAGGCCCCCTGTAGGTTACTCCCAGGCCCCCTGTAGGTTACTCCCAGGCCCCCTATAGGTTACTCCCAGGCCCCCTGTAGGTTACTCCCAGGCCCCCTGTAGGTTACTCCCAGGCCCCCTGTAGGTTACTCCCAGGCCCCCTATAGGTTACTCCCAGGCCCCCTGTAGGTTACTCCCAGGCCCCCTGTAGGTTACTCCCAGGCCCCCTATAGGTTACTCCCAGGCCCCCTGTAGGTTACTCCCAGGCCCCCTGTAGGTTACTCCCAGGCCCCCTGTAGGTTACTCCCAGGCCCCCTGTAGGTTACTCCCAGGCCCCCTATAGGTTACTCCCAGGCCCCCTGTAGGTTACTCCCAGGCCCCCTGTAGGTTACTCCCAGGCCCCCTGTAGGTTACTCCCAGGCCCCCTGTAGGTTACTCCCAGGCCCCCTGTAGGTTACTCCCAGGCCCCCTATAGGTTACTCCCAGGCCCCCTGTAGGTTACTCCCAGGCCCCCTATATGTTACTCCCAGGCCCCCTGTAGGTTACTCCCAGGCCCCCTATATGTTACTCCCAGGCCCCCTATAGGTTACTCCCTAGGTGTTAGCAACAAGGTTAGATTTATTAGAAATTGGAAAAGCTATTGCATCTTTAATAGACTTTTCCCCCCTTGTAATAGTCATTGTAGCTCAATGCTATCTGCCATATTTGAAAAATGCTGCTGCAGCTAATAGTAGGTTTTCTATCTCACCAAAGTGCTTAATTCCCATTATTACTGCTCAGTAGCTCTATCGCCTCTGCGGCTCCTGAGATAGGAGTCAAACTCTACAAACTATCCCTGTATGTGCCAAAATCATAGCAGCCGCCCCCACCTCCAGCGCAGGGACAATTGAGAATTAGAGATAGAGCTTGCAGAGGGGAGAGCTACGGTTTAGGTATAGGACAGATATACTGGACATAGTATGGATAGGTGGGATTCTGCTTCATTTAACAGTGTGAAATATATTGAACTACTAAAGGCAACATTTACAATCAATCTCAGTCTACAAGTGATAACAATGTATAGTATCACCATAGTAACACATGTAACACATAGTATTCACATGTATCGACCTGCAATGCACATGCACAGATCAATAGCATCCAGATATAGTCACATAGAAGTGTATGAACTGGGAGCTCTGACCCCATATACTATGTGTATATGAAATAAGAAGTAACACAGAGTATGTAAAGCACCATGGAATTAATGGTACTACATAAATAAATAATAATATACTTTACAACACAATAGAATCCTTCTCCTTTAAGTAAAGGTTACGGTAAAGCTTTTTCTATAAAGCGTCGGCCGGTTTTACAGAGAAGCAGCTGTTGGCGTTTAATGGCTCCCTTAAGGATACAAAGAATCTCTCCCATCTGCACCTCCAGTTTTATGTTCTTTTTTTCCTAGTTAAAATAACAATTCACACTGAACGTTGGATTGGAAATCGTTTGTCATGCGGCCTATGAGGTAGACTAATGGGGCGCGCGAAGAGAGGAAAACGTCTCATCGTTCTGTTTCTGCTGATTAATTCTATTCTGTTTCCTCTATAACCAAGGAGTATACATGTACATATACAGTCCTAGGATAGGGAAATGGACATACTGTATATACTGGTGGCTGTTACCAATATTGTACGACGTCATGCCGATCAGCAGAGAACACGCCCTTGTCCTGGGTGTAGATTGGACTTGTCACCTATGGAGTTCCACTGTTGTAAAATTGAGCAAATGGCAACATGAGTATAATAAGTGATGGCTTATCAATGGGAGAGATTTGCTATTTATGTCTTCACATTTCCACTCTGTTTTCTTGCTCGGGGCGCTGGTAAAGGGCAATAGTCCAGATAAACTCGAAGCCTCAATAGTCTTTTTCAGTGTCACATCCCATCCGGTCCTGTAACTCTACATTACAAAGTTTCTCCATTTGCTCATCGCTTCTACATTGCAATGCGATTTTCAGTTGTCTCCAGAATATGAACAGTGTTCTCTTTTAATCTGTAGCACAATGTCTGATGTGATATCTTAGGAGGAAAATATGGCAACACCCACAATGTGGCTATTGATGCCAAGGCTCTGCTTTTATATAAGTGGGAGCAGAGAACTAATGCAAACCCTAACCTCAATAATAATGGAGAGAGCTCCTAAGTCTGCCCTAACCTCAATAATCCTATTAATATTATAAATGTGAAAGTTTGGATGTTTGTTCCTCAATCACACCCAAATGGCTGAACGGATTTCTTACAAATCTCACACACCTACATATTGGCCAGGAAGGGGTAATAGGCTACTTTAAATGTGTCACATCCCAAAACGTCACCACGACCCTCAAAAGTTCTCTCCTTCTCCGCTGCCAACCCGGGCATGACGTCAGCGCTGGTAGTCACACCTAACTCCTATAGGCGCATGGCGGTGTGTGGGCGGGATTGGAAGCCAGGACAGCGGCCCCATAGATTTGTGGCGAATTTTGATTAGGGAGGGGGCCTGGTGGGGGTTGAAATGGGACCACAGGGCCGAAGGTGAGTAGAGCGGGGGCCCAGATTGCACATGTGGAAGGGAGGGGGGGTTAGGGTCACCGGGGTCACGGATGGCTGGTGCTGGGGGGGGAAGGGGGAGATGTAGGAGGCACTGTAATCTCTAAATGGGGGTAAGGGGCCGGCGGCGCGGGTAGCGGGAAAGGGGGGTCTGAGACGCAGTAGCGAGCCCATGGCCTCCCGACCCACCACCCTGGAGGAGGGACCTGCGGTGGCCGCAAGGAAAGAGACCCGCGCTGCAGGTGGTTCACGCCAGGGTCAGGGGGCTGTGGACGAAGTCGCGGGTACAGCTAGTAATGAATAATGGAGAAAGCTCCTAAGTGTGCCCTAAACTTCTGCTGTAAGGCCAGTGTGTGTGAGATTACAATGACGTTCACTTCCATCATCTGCCCAGGTTACACAGTGTTGCAGTTTTCTTATTCTAGGTCTAAGTAATCGGATGAGATTCCGGCCTGGTGTATTTTACTGCCTATTAATACAATAACATTCTCCGTTACTTTGAAGGTCCGTGTATTGTTCTGTTGGAATTATTTCCGTCTTCTCCGACTTCTAGTTCAGTAAATTCTCTCCATCACGTTAATCCTCTGCCGGCTCCATTGGGTTGTGAATTGCACATAGCGCAGAGTTCGGATTCCGCCAGCTACGGAGCCTGATCTGTCACAGACTTTTCTACAATACATTTAGTAAGTCGTGTAGATTTATGGCGTCTGGCGGGATCAGACTTACACTGGAGACTCGTCTCAAGACAAAGCATGAACAGCCCAAGACACATGTTTTGTTTCAATTGATGGAACGAGCTCTTCGGAGCCAGAACCTCAGATCAGCCAGTTTTAATAATGACACATTGCGAAATAAACAAGTAATTTAATTATGACAAATAAGGCAGACGAGAGGTTATATCAGCAGCCCCCGTGGCCTTCTCCATACATGGAATGTTAGACTAGAATATGGGATGTTACAGTGTCATTGTAAGTTTAGTCAGTATCCACCCCTAGCATTGTATTGTTACATTTATATTATATGGCATGCGATATGGCGGGACACTCTAGGGGGAATAGGTCGTCATTCAAGTAGATCGAGACCATTATACTGTAGTTCAATACAATCATAAGCTTCCTGCTCCACCATTCAGACATCTGCTAGTGATGTCTGTGGCTCAATGGAAACCTGTAGACACTGAGTGGAGATGCGAAGGAATGAGGATGGATAAGTTACTATTTCTTATTTATATGGCACAACTAGCCATTCTGGAGCATTATTCTTTGTCTGTCGGACACTGGGGAGCTTTACTACTTGTCTTGGGGCCACTAGGGACCAATATTACCTGCCTGGGAACCACTGGGAGACTATTTAATTACTTGGGGACTTCCAGGGGACCATCATTACTTGGCGTGGTGTCACTGAGGACCATCATTACTTGTCTGGAAACCACATGGAACAATATTACTTGCATGGGGTAAGGGACCACTTGGGAATAAGGGACCACTATTACATGCCTGCAGGCCACTGGGGAGCTTATTTAATTACCTGAAGACTTCCAAGAGACCATCATTACTTGGATGGGTGTCACTGAGGACCATCATTACTTGTCTGGGTGTCACTTAGGACCATCATTACTTGTCTGGGTGTCACTGAGGACCATCATTACTTGGATGGGTGTCACTGAGGACCATCATTACTTGTCTGGGTGTCACTTAGGACCATCATTACTTGTCTGGGTGTCACTGAGGACCATCATTACTTGTCTGGGTGTCACTGAGGACCATCATTACTTGGATGGGTGTCACTGAGGACCATCATTACTTGGATGGGTGTCACTGAGGACCATCATTACTTGGGTTGGTGTCATTGAGGACCATCATTACTTGGGTTGGTGTCACTGTGGACCATCATTACTTGGATGGGTGTCACTGAGGACCATCATTACTTGGATGGGTGTCACTGAGGACCATTATTACTTGGCTGGGTGTCACTGAGGACCATCATTACTTGGCTGGGTGTCACTGAGGACCATCATTACTTGGCTGGGTGTCACTGAGGACCATCATTACTTGGCTGGGTGTCACTGAGGACCATCATTACTTGGCTGGGTGTCACGGAGGACCATCATTACTTGGCTGGGTGTCACTGAGTACCATCATTACTTGGCTGGGTGTCACTGAGGACCATCATTACTTGGATTGGTGTCATTGAGGACCATCATAACTAGGCTTGGTGTCACTGAGGACCATCATTACTTGGCTGGGTGTCACTGAGGACCATCATTACTTGGCTGGGTGTCACTGAGGACCATCATTACTTGGCTGGGTGTCACTGAGGACCATCATTACTTGGCTGGGTGTCACTGAGGACCATCATTACTTGGCTGGGTGTCACTGAGGACCATCATTACTTGGCTGGGTGTCACTGAGGACCATCATTACTTGGCTGGGTGTCACTGAGGACCATCAATACTTGGCTGGGTGTCACTGAGGACCATCATTACTTGGCTGGGTGTCACTGAGGACCATCATTACTTGCCTGGGAACCACTGTGGAACATTATTACTTGTTTAGGGGGCACTGAGGACTACTTTTACTTGCTTGCAGGCCATTGGGGAGGATATTTACTTGCATTGGGACTTCCAGGGGACCATCATTACTTGCCTGAGAACCACTGGGGAACATTATTACTATCCTGGTGACACTGGGGAACATTATTATTAGTTACCTGTAAAGTGATAACCTGCAATACTAACTGCTTACTGATGCAGTTAATACTAACTTAACACTGATGTTTTTGGGAGGGGGTTCTGCCTATTAAAGTTTTTTCCAGGGGTTCCCAAAGCCTGAAAAGGAAACACTGGACTGGAGACTAATTCAGTACGGTAAAAAAGATGCAGATGATGGTAAACTGGAAATCTTTCACCTACCAACAAGGAATACTAGTCCTGGATCTCTATGAGCCACATTCAACTTAACTCATGACAAATTTACAAATCTACTTATAAAAAAAAGTAGCAAATCTCAAACCGCGGAATTGTCATTCTATTCCTTATAACATACAATGTGACACCACTTTCCATATCTGACACTGAGCTAAGAGCAAACAGACTGTGAATCTTTACAATAAGCTGCAAGTCACTTTCTAGGATGGTGTAAGAAACCTATAAGCTACTGTATATTCCGTGTACCCCCAAAATAACATGGATTCTATATTATACAATAATGGGGATTTTACAAGTGAAATGACTGTGCAGATGTGTTGGACCCTCCAGCCGAGCATGTGTATGGGATTATTGGTTGCATTTACAGATTACTAGATTGGAATGGATTGCATTGGAATCAGATTATATTCTGAATGCACAGATTATTAGACTGGACAAATATCAGATTATTGGTTGTATTTGCAGATTATTAGGCACCAGAATATTTGTCGAAGTCTCCGCCGCAGTAACAACTTCCAGCTGGGTCTTCATGTAAACCAGACGCCTCCCAGCAATCTGAGAAATAAATCCGTATTCACGGCAGTAAGAGACAATGGGAAGTCATGAGGTTTGTTTTGTTGACTTCGCCAGGAGACATTTCAGCTCGAATCTCTCAGCACAGAGGCGGCCGCCAGACAAAGTCTTCAATGAATCATTTCTGCAAACTTACTGGCACATATTGTTTGTCCTGATCTGTAAGAACTTTTCTTAGGTCAGGTCTCCTGGTAACAGCATCTCAGCAGAACACCGAAGATGCAATAGGTCGTTGATGGCAGAATTTGTGGGAACTTGTATGGTGTGGTGGCGGTGATGGGGTTTGTGTTGACTTGAGATTTGCAGATGACTTTTTTGCTTTGTGTTTTATGGCTGGAAGTGAAATGTTATTTGTATTTAGCTACAAATGTGCCCTAGAGGATAATCTTGCAAATATAGTTCCTCTCCAAGACCCTTGTTATGTGCAGAGGACAAGAGTGCACCAGCTGTGACTCAAGGAGCAATGGTGGGGGAGGGGTCCTTTATAGTTAGCATGGTTTACCTATTAGATAGCCGGGCACAGGGAAGCTCAGATATATAAGATAGGATATACTTAAAGTCTCTGATATTAATCCCATGATGTCTTAGCACAACATGACATGATCAGCTACAGACAGGACCACCTCTACCTTCTGGGGCACAGTACAATTATCCTTCGTCCTATATTCTCTTAAAGAGGACCTTTCACTACTTCCAACAAGTCCAGCTCTTTACATAAAGTAATAGTCGCTGCTCCGCTGTTTCTGGCAGAGTTGGAATGTTTTCTCTAGCCCCCACCATTCCTGAGCAATCAATGCTGTTAGAACAATCCATCATATAGAAAGAAACATCATGTCAGCAGGTCAGAACAAGAAGAGGAGGATCGCAAGAATATTCCGATACAAAGCAAAACCAAATATAGCAATGCTAGCTGAATCAGGCTGACGTCTGTGCCAGGGCCTGTTAGATATTACACCACAGAAACCGCTAGAAATTGGCTTGGAGGACTTTTCTCTCCACTGCTTTCAATATGAAGTCTAGTCTATGGCAGGGGTAGGGAACCTCGGCTCTCCAGCTGCTGTGAAACTACAACTCCCAGCATGCTCCAGTCACTTCCATGGGAGTTCCAAGAACAGCAGAGCAGGTATGCATGCTGGGAGTTGTAGTTTTGCAACAGCTGGAGAGCCAAGGTTTCCTATGGGGTCGGCCAGTGTATGTGGGCGATCACTCTATTAGCATGGTGGCTCTCCATCGTTTGGGTCCCCCGGTGGAATTACACACACAGAAGTACAGACATGACTCCGGGGCGAGACAGACACATCTGAGTAGTTCCTGTACTGTACTGGTGGAGCATAGCACTGCGTGTGCCATATATTTCTCTGCTTAAAGTGGTATATGCGGTTTATATACCACTAGAAAGCTGATGGTGCGCTGGATTCAGCACTCTCGGCTTTTCTGTTATGTGTCCCCGGGGGAAGAGAAATCGGTGCAAGTACAAATAGCCCTTCACCATCAGAAGGATATTCCTGACAGTCTAGCTGGGCTGTAAGGACGCCTCTCCTGACAGTGCTTGTTCATAGCTCTGTACTATCAGAAGGGGCGCTCCTTACCGCCCAGCCATGACGCTAAGCTGTGAGGACGTTCCCTCTGACAGTATAGAGCTATGGACAGTACTGGAGGGGCGTCCTTACAGCCCAGGCTGACCTATTGATAATTGCACCGATATCTCCAGCCCCGGGGCACATAACGGGAAAGCTGACAGTGTGCTGAAATCTGCGGTATATAAAAGCACGTGTCCAAGGACGTGGAAGGTCGTCTTTAAGCAAATTGACCATTCTCTGAGATCTTTTTCAAAGGATCATCTTATACTCTTCAAGGCTAAGATCACATTGTCTGGTGCAGATCCATCATCAATCACCAGGTAAGAGAGTGCTGTAAGCCCAACATTTTGTGCAATGATTTCAGTTAAAAGCAACAGACTTTCAATGGACGTTCTACAGACCCCAATATAGTCATTGAGGTCCTTGGTTTGTATCTGCTAGTTTTGCATTTTTTCTTTTCTGGTCCTACAATGGACCAGTAGAATGTGCATGTAAACGCAGACTAACACCGGCTTGCATTTTTGCAAGGAGTTAACCCTTCCCTATGCTTCTGTTTAGGTGGAGGTTACTTCTGCTCTCAGGGTTCTAGAAGGAGGGAGACGTTTAGTCTTCAGGGAGCGAGCTCTGAACCTGTTCCAGTTAGTCCTGGTTCACATCTACGTTTGTTATTCCGTCAGGGCAATCTGCACTTGTATATAAGCCACTTACCCCGGGCCGTTTCCACTCTATTCTATGTGGAGGTGCTTTGCTGTAGAACAAGGATTCATCTGCTGCTGGGAATTCTGGATCTTCAAACAATTTCCCAGCTTTCCTGCATTCGCTCTTCAGCTGGGAGTAATCCTGATGTTTCAGGTGTCTGACCGGAGAGGCCATGGCTTTTCTACTGAAAGTTAAAATGATAAAAAAAAACCCTCAGTATAATTATATGCAAGAGGTCCAGATTTTTGCATTTTCTTAGTTGAGCAACATCCACATGCAAAAGCCAGAACATGTTATTGCAGCCTAAGCCCTCATTCACACACATCAGTTATTCGCACTAAGCCAAAACCCCTGATAAGATATCATGGAAAGATTTGCAACCGTACTGTGTTTTCAACTGCTCTTTACAATCACAGATGCAAAACACTGACCAAAAACTGATGTGTGTGAATAGGGCCTAAAAGTTGCAATTTAGGTTATTTTGGGGATTACGTAATACAATAAATGTCTTAGAACAATAATATTGGTGGGTGGTTGGAGATCTGGCCGCGCTTTGAGGATTGTATTTTCAACATACGTCATGCTGACACCAGGTCAAGCCCAACAAAAATATCATCTAGAAAATGAATTAGCCCACACCCTGCTAAAATATTACAGGCCTGGGCCCAAGAACAGATTGCAGATAGAGTTACACATTGCATGTGTGCTGTATAATAACATCTAAGGGGGCTGCATTTTATAGGACGCAGGGTCACGTTCACGCTTGGTTTGGGTCTGGTGTCTAATATTTTATGGCTGAGCTGCAAAATAAGAGACAACGATGCGCGGTTTAAAAGAGCAGGCATTTTTTTTTCTACCCTCGTACAGTAGCCGATCTCTATCTTTCAGCTAAGGGAGAAATGCAAACAGATAGAACAGGGGAAAACTGCTAAAACTGCTGCACACAAAGTTAGAGGCAGAACTAGAAGTCTCTTGAGTACCAATGCAACAAGTGGGATGGTCTGTCCAACAGTCCCTGGGTCAGAGGAGAATCCCATGGGACTGAGGTCAGAGCACTGTGCGTCCTGCTACAATGGAGATGCTGCACCAGGCGATTGTGATGGTTCTATCCAATATGGAGAACACAAAACACTTTCACTGAGTATGTCGCTCAATACTTATCCTTGGTATGCTGCACCAAGGAGCCTTAGGCCTTGCATCGTATCCAAACAGACTTGTCAGGAATAATTTAATTCTGCAATGTCTGCACACTCGGCCCACGACTACATACCGCTTGTGTTATTTATAGACAGACGTATGACAAGAGCTTGCTCATATATAGCAAAAAGTCTCAGAGACGTCGCATTTCTATGTTTGTATGGGGGTTTGCTACCCAAATCTAATGGTTTATTTCAGGTTTGAGCAGGGTGATGTGATATTTTTGTACAATGTTGAAGACTATAGAGAATTTAGTTCTCGATATCTTGCCACGCGCAGGGGACAAAGTATAAGATCCTCTCTAGGTGGTAGAGAGTCTCCTCGGTCCTTCATGACATTTACCCCTTCACTTTGGACCGATGCTGGAGATGGATCATTGACCGAGGCACGATGACACATGTCTGGTGGGGATGTACACTACTAAGTCCCATTGAGTTGGAAGACTGGCAATGCTTTGGAAGATGACCCAGCTCCTCTCTCTCTTCCCCCTCAGCACACCCGCAATAGGTTTCCTATTAGTAACAGCGAGATCCTTTATCCCTAGACCCAAAATCCCCAATGCCTTCTTCTCTACTGTCTTGGCTTCAGGTGGTCTTAAGCCGACACAGCATGAAAAATCTCCTTGCAGAACTAAAGCATGACGATAGAGCCAACCAACAAACGTGGCTCCCGTGGAACCATTTCGACTACTCCACTGAATTCCAGTCTGCCCTCCCCTCGTGTCCCCTTGTCCTCCTTTCTCACCCTCCTCTTGTCTTTCTTTCTTCCCTTCCAACATGACATTAGGTAGGTTTTTGTTCCTATATTAAGTACCTGACTTTGCTGCGACTGAGCGATTGTTTCCCTCTTCCCCCCAAGACTCCTTCCTTCTCCCCACCTGCCATTTGTTGTTCTCCCCTCCGTCCCCTGACCTTCCCTCCGCCATCTACACCCGTTATTGTTGATGTCTTGTTTGACAGGTTCTTTGTGTTATCACAAAAATTTCTAAATAAAATTCTTAATGTAAAAAAAAAAAAAAAAATTACTGAAAAACATCATTTTCGTAAGTCCCCGGAGATAGCCAAACAGGGTTGTAAAACCCTATTCAATTCATGGGGAAAAGCCAAGGGTTGGCCATATGGAATGACAATGGGGCTAATCCTTGTTGGACTGGCCACAGTGCAAAGTACAACTACGAAGCAGATTCACAACAGAAATCTACGGCTCACCCTTGGATTTCTGCCATGTGATATACACATTGCCTATTGAGCTGACTACTGAACATACCATTCAAGTATATTGGAGACTATGGAGCCATTTAGGTGCAACTATTTACTATTTAAGTGAATGGATTTTAAACCTGACTGCTGGGTTTCTGTCCCTTGTCCAGTTCGCCGGGGCTGAAGACGGAAACCCAGCGGAATGCACACACTCCTTAGTCTTATTCTATATTTTCTCCCTTGCTCTTACTAGTTAGTTTCCTATTGTTTTTATGAGCATATGATAATTCAGAACCCATCAGGAGCCATTGATGTCGGATTAGAGAAGTATTACTGTATAGTATCAGTTTTTTTATATAGTAAATGTATTTTATTTTTTGCATTGCAGATATCCCTCCAGAGAGGCTGTTCCTCCCCCTCTTACATTCTCTGTTCCTAAAGGGATATAGCGATTATTTTACAGCTATTTATCTGTATTGTTCATCACATGAGAATTACAATGTGAATAAAATTGAATCACAACTCAATTCATAACAATAAAGGCTGAAAATTCCATAATCATTATAAGCAAACCCCGATGGTATTCCTCCATAAAGCAGCATCTCCCGGACGGCTATTTTACTACTTCACCCCCATCCTGCTGTAAGTGATCTCGCTGTAATAAATAGGATTGCTCTGTAACTAATCCACATGACAAGGATCAGAATGTGCAGGACATTGGACACAGTCTCTAACTAGCTGCTGATTTATTGTCAATCCACATTTTCATTCTTTCCTCTTCATTTTTGCAGGGAATTTGCAGGAGGAAAAAAATGCAAGGAAAGGTACTGTATGTATTTTGCTGTGGTTTTTTTTTGGAAATGCTGAGGATTTGCCATTCGCTAAAGGGTGACATTCACAATAAATATTGGCAGCATAAACTGATGTACCAAACTGCAGGTCAATTTCTGCTGCAGATTCTTGCTGGATGAAAAATCTTACATCTGTTATTGGTACACGGTATGAGAACAAACATTTTCCTTATACTTCTGGTATTCTGATACATTGTATCTTTTCCAAGTTCTATTCCATAACAGAAAAGCAACATTGTATCTGGAGCCGTCCTCAATGGGCTTTTCTAGGACTTTTATATTGATGACGTATTTTCAGTGGTGATCTCTCCTATTAGATCAGTGGGGTCAGACTTCTGCTGACTGAATGGGCTACAGCTGTGCCCGAAATAGTCCAGCTTGACTGTCAGCGGGGACAAAATAAGGAGAGATCGGGTGACAGAGCCTGAGGAAGAGTGCAGTGGCCCACAATGGTACGGCTGCCCTTACTCATTCACTTCAAGGCTAAAGCCCTACTTTGTGACACTGCAGAAAAAACAAACAACCGCATTTTACAGTTCCTGCGATTCCGGCTAATCCCATCCACCCATTGCAGAAACGTATTCCGCTGTGGAAAAGCTGATGCCCGCTGGTTTTGAGAATTGCACCGTATCAACGCTACAGGAAACTCAGCAAAAACACAATAAATAAACTGTGACATAAACACGACGCATTTCTATCTGCGTTTCGCTATGTTGGACCTTAAGAGAAAAGCAGAACTAAAACATTCACGACCTATTCTTAGGATAGGTAATCCTCCATATTAGATCTGCGAGGGTCTGACACCAAGGACCCCCACAGATCAGCTTCTGGTTAGTGCTGCTTCCCCTTGACATCCCTGTCATTGGTCACATTACGTTCTGTTTACTTGTAAATGATAAGAAACCTGGCGCCTTGTATGGCCCCACCATGCCTCATTTTTGGGAAAGTGAGCAAAAAACAAAAAGTTGCAATTTTTAGTAACCTGAGGCATAATCACACTGCCCCTAAGAAACCTATGTGCATGATATAGACAGTTTTACAAAAACCTGCCTCCTACATGGTTCTGATACTTGTGTTCTGACTTATAAGAACCCCCTAGTACTTGAGCCCAGGTCACACTAGCAGTTTTTTATGGCTTGGCACGGCAAGGGGTAAACAGTAACCACATGTGGATCTTAAGAAACCGATGCACATGGTAGGGGTAGTGTTACAAGATCTTTGATCCCATAGGATACTGATATCTGTGTTCTGAGTTCATCAAAGTATATGAACCCCTCCCCCCCCCAGCACTTGAGCCCAGGTCACATTATGGCTTTGCATGGTGAGTGGTAAACAGGAACCATATGATAGAGACCTATAAACCTTGCGGATTCTAAGAAACCTATAAATTTGGGTTTTTACAAAATCCTGGATCTTATCTGTGTCCTGAGTTAAAAGAAAATCTTATTTGCGCAACAAAAGTGCGTCTATTATGTCTTAAATGGCAGAAAACTGACGTACAAGGCAGAAAACTCCACTCACATCTATGTACACGATACAGACGGTCCTACACAAACCCGGTGCCTAGAGGATTCTGATACATAAAGTATATGGAACCCCTAGTACTTGAGCACAGGTCAATTCAGAATAACGGTGCCCTATAATGTGACGCTTGCGCCGTATATACAGCATCATTCGTATTCTCGCTACGTACAAGTCTACAATAACAAATAACAGCGTATTCTATATCAGTAACGTGCTGAAATGCTCCGGTATACAGCGCTGAGCCCCTCTTACAGAGTATTGTGACTGTGTTTTTTTTTTACATGGAGTCTTTTTGTCCTAAAAAAATCTTCTACTGATCCTCTCAAACACAAAATGCATAAAAGAACATTTGACACCCTGCAGGTTTGTGGATAGAAATCAACACTTCACATCCATTTCTGCTTGCCAAATATGTGGCGAGTACTAGAGAGTGTGTGAAGGCCGCGAGCGCTGCCGGACTGCGGTTCTGGTGCCGTCACGCCGAATATATTTCATTGTAACAAGTCATTGATTCTGTTTGCAAGTCTATACATTGTATCTATAGGTCTATGCTGAGGAAACAGGTAACTCCTAGACATGATACATTGTTGCATGTGACAGCACAACTACATGGGACACACTCAGCTCTGCTACATGGCTGTAGTCTATATCATTCAGTAGTCTAGAAACATGTTTATGGCCGGTCTTACCTCTGAGCTGTGCGGCGTACTAAAGTATTTGCTGTTGATGTCAGCGAGATAGAAAATAATCCCAGAAATCAATGCAATGTCTGTAATCCAGCTGCCAAACATTAGATGGGAGTCCTGCGGGAAGTTTTCATAATATATTCCTGCTTTGTATTGGAGGGCAGTGAGTCACGGCAGAGGGCTGGATTCTTATGTGTTACACACCACTCGGGGGGGGGGGGGTTGTATTTAGACGCTCTGGATCTATTATGGGAAGGAGGGGAGAGGAACTTGTCATAGAGGTAGAATGATTTCCAAATGACCTTTACTGAATAGCTGCAGCCCAGGCGATACGTAGTGGTGATATCTATACTGAGATATGGTGGGATGGAAGGACTCTAGAACCGGTAGTATTTTTTTATGCTTTATGATTTTACCTTTAATCTTTCAGATATCCATGCAACATCCAAGTGACAACTCTCTTGAGGCTAAGGACCACAGCCAAAAAACAATGCCGAGAAGACAGTGGCGGAAACGCTTTTCCCGCAGCGCTTTTCACAGTAAATCTGCAGAGTTTTATTCTGCACACTTTATGCCCCAATGATACCTATATGGAATACATCGGCGTTTCTATAGGTATAATTGACATGCTGCCATTTGCAAAACCTCGGGGAATCTCAGCAGCTTTTTTTCTGCAATGTGAGGATGGGATTAGCCACTGTTCAGGTACTGTATAAGGCCGGGGCCCCACGGGCTGGAAACGCCGCAATTTGCCTGCGGAATTTTACAGTATCTGCAAAGTGGAAGTGATTCATGCGTTAGACCTTAGCCAATGCAGTGTTTTCACAACATGGGGCCCCGGCCTGAAGGGTTTTTCTGAGACCCAGGCATAATGTATAATCTGTTTCAGATCAGTAGAGGTTTGACCCTCCTCATATTCAGCTGCTGGAAGCCGTATACAAGGGTTCCAGGCAGAAGCAGCTCTGATCCTATTTACATTAATGGATACAGGGTTGCAGTTCGCGGGCACCTCTGCTACAGTGTATGGAGATCTAGACAGTGTACAGAGACGTCCACTGCCATACTGATCATCCCAGTCTTCCCAGAGCCATAACTTTTTTTATTTTCCCATTGACATAACTTGTTTTCTTTTTAAGACAAATTGTAATTTTTAAAGGAATATTTGGGGTCAATATAAACTTGTATTTTTGGGGGACAACTGATCAGGTGGGTGCAGTAGCAGTAATCCTGCAAGTGCCATTGTTTGCAGAAATGAACCCCAAACTAACCCTACCCAACTCCTTACTGATGGATGTCATGGAGGGCATCTAGGGGTGGTCCCTTCATAAAGTGCAACCTAATTACAGGATACATGATAATGTGATTGGTTATTGGGAAGCACCGGGATTCTAATGATCATGAAAATGGGGGTCCTGAACCCCCCTTCACACCTGAATGTAGCAATGGTCACATGTGTGTCTTCATCAGTCCCGTAGTGAACATATGGGTTACAGCATGGGACCCCTTCTTTTGCTGGAGGTGAATAAGCACGTATCTATCCTGTGGATAACGCAGAATGTTGCTATGGTGGAGATACAGGTAGATATGTGATTTCACTGATCCCTCATAGACATAGATATAGTTTGGGATCCTGCAACTAGTGTTATCTGAAGCTATCTCAGATCATTGATCCGCGCCATAATAGATCCATTTACACAGCGGCCACCCTATGGTCTATATGAGCCCTACATAAGATCAGCTCTTGGTAGACCTGGCCCGTACATGTATTTCATGGCTCGATAATGTCCAGCATATGACGACAATCATTTTGTAACGGGAAGCCATTCCATTGCCTGATGATGTGTCCTCTCCTTCGTGTAGCGCTATAGTACAGGGTGAACCTGGTCAATCATTAATAAACTTAACCCCTTCCCTTCAGTCCATTCTTTACAAACTTTCCTTCCCTTGGTCAGACCCCTGGTAAATAACCACTTCAGACCAGAGACCGTCCCTCCATATGAACCTCTGAGGTTTTACCTTCTGTCTGGTGAATGCAGGATTTCTGTCCCTTAGAGGAGTCCATAGCGCGGCGGCCGCGAATGCTTTACATTCTTTCCTAGCAGATTAATTTATCTTACACTTACATAATAGCAAAGCTGTCGCAATAGGTGAAAGCGCAAAACATCTGTCTACAGTCCTTGTACTTCTAGTGTTTACTCTACCGCTATAATGTGTAATGTAATAAACAGCTAAACTTAAGCCAATATGTGCACGGAGGATACAGCATATTATATCAGTATATAGTCTGACTGTATTATATCAGTGTATAGTCTGACTGTATTATATCAGTATATAGTCTGACTGTATTATATCAGTATATAGTCTGACTGTATTATATCAGTATATAGTCTGACTGTATTATATCAGTGTATAGTCTGACTGTATTATATCAGTGTATAGTCTGACCGTATTATATCAGTGTATAGTCTGACTGTATTATATCAGTGTATAGTCTGACTGTATTATATCAGTGTATAGTCTGACTGTATTATATCAGTATATAGTCTGACTGTATTATATCAGTGTATAGTCTGACCGTATTATATCAGTGTATAGTCTGACTGTATTATATCAGTATATAGTCTGTCTGTATTATATCAGTGTATAGTCTGACCGTATTATATCAGTGTATAGTCTGACCGTATTATATCAGTGTATAGTCTGACCGTATTATATCAGTGTATAGTCTGACTGTATTATATCAGTGTATAGTCTGACCGTATTATATCAGACTAGTATATAGTATATAGTATACTAGTCTTACTGTATTATATCAGTGTATAGTCTGACTGTATTATATCAGTGTATAGTCTGACTGTATTATATCAGCGTATAGTCTGACTGTATTATATCAGTGTATAGTCTGACTGTATTATATCAGTGTATAGTCTGACTGTATTATATCAGTGTATAGTCTGACTGTATTATATCAGTATATAGTCTGACTGTATTATATCAGTATATAGTCTGACTGTATTATATCAGTATATAGTCTGACTGTATTATATCAGTGTATAGTCTGACTGTATTATATCAGTGTATAGTCTGACCGTATTATATCAGTGTATAGTCTGACTGTATTATATCAGTGTATAGTCTGACCGTATTATATCAGTATATAGTCTGACTGTATTATATCAGTGTATAGTCTGACTGTATTATATCAGTGTATAGTCTGACTGTATTATATCAGTGTATAGTCTGACTGTATTATATCAGTGTATAGTCTGACTGTATTATATCAGTGTATAGTCTGACTGTATTATATCAGTATATAGTCTGACTGTATTATATCAGTGTATAGTCTGACCGTATTATATCAGTGTATAGTCTGACTGTATTATATCAGTGTATAGTCTGACTGTATTATATCAGTGTATAGTCTGACTGTATTATATCAGTGTATAGTCTGACTGTATTATATCAGTATATAGTCTGACTGTATTATATCAGTGTATAGTCTGACCGTATTATATCAGTGTATAGTCTGACTGTATTATATCAGTATATAGTCTGTCTGTATTATATCAGTGTATAGTCTGACCGTATTATATCAGTGTATAGTCTGACCGTATTATATCAGTGTATAGTCTGACCGTATTATATCAGTGTATAGTCTGACCGTATTATATCAGTGTATAGTCTGACCGTATTATATCAGTGTATAGTCTGACTGTATTATATCAGTGTATAGTCTGACCGTATTATATCAGACTAGTATATAGTATATAGTATACTAGTCTTACTGTATTATATCAGTGTATAGTCTGACTGTATTATATCAGTGTATAGTCTGACTGTATTATATCAGCGTATAGTCTGACTGTATTATATCAGTGTATAGTCTGACTGTATTATATCAGTGTATAGTCTGACTGTATTATATCAGTGTATAGTCTGACCGTATTATATTAGTGTATAGTCTGACTGTATTATATCAGTATATAGTCTGACCGTATTATATCAGTGTATAGTCTGACTGTATTATATCAGTGTATAGTCTGACTGTATTATATCAGTATATAGTCTGACTGTATTATATCAGTGTATAGTCTGACTGTATTATATCAGTATATAGTCTGACCGTATTATATCAGTGTATAGTCTGACCGTATTATATCAGTGTATAGTCTGACTGTATTATATCAGTGTATAGTCTGACTGTATTATATCAGTGTATAGTCTGACCGTATTATATCAGTGTATAGTCTGACTGTATTATATCAGTATATAGTCTGTCTGTATTATATCAGTGTATAGTCTGACCGTATTATATCAGTGTATAGTCTGACCGTATTATATCAGTATATAGTCTGACTGTATTATATCAGTGTATAGTCTGTATTATATCAGTGTATAGTCTGACTGTATTATATCAGTGTATAGTCTGACTGTATTATATCAGTATATAGTCTGACTGTATTATATCAGTGTATAGTCTAACCGTATTATATCAGTGTATAGTCTGACTGTATTATATCAGTGTATAGTCTGACTGTATTATATCAGTGTATAGTCTGACCGTATTATATCAGTGTATAGTCTGACTGTATTATATCAGTATATAGTCTGTCTGTATTATATCAGTGTATAGTCTGACCGTATTATATCAGTGTATAGTCTGACCGTATTATATCAGTGTATAGTCTGACTGTATTATATCAGTGTATAGTCTGACCGTATTATATCAGACTAGTATATAGTATATAGTATACTAGTCTTACTGTATTATATCAGTGTATAGTCTGACTGTATTATATCAGTGTATAGTCTGACTGTATTATATCAGCGTATAGTCTGACTGTATTATATCAGTGTATAGTCTGACTGTATTATATCAGTGTATAGTCTGACTGTATTATATCAGTGTATAGTCTGACCGTATTATATTAGTGTATAGTCTGACTGTATTATATCAGTATATAGTCTGACTGTATTATATCAGTGTATAGTCTGACTGTATTATATCAGTGTATAGTCTGACTGTATTATATCAGTGTATAGTCTGACTGTATTATATCAGTGTATAGTCTGACCGTATTATATCAGTATATAGTCTGACTGTATTATATCAGTGTATAGTCTGACTGTATTATATCAGTATATAGTCTGACCGTATTATATCAGTGTATAGTCTGACCGTATTATATCAGTGTATAGTCTGACTGTATTATATCAGTGTATAGTCTGACCGTATTATATCAGTGTATAGTCTGACTGTATTATATCAGTGTATAGTCTGACTGTATTATATCAGTGTATAGTCTGACTGTATTATATCAGTATATAGTCTGACCGTATTATATCAGTGTATAGTCTGACCGTATTATATCAGTGTATAGTCTGACTGTATTATATCAGTGTATAGTCTGACCGTATTATATCAGTGTATAGTCTGACTGTATTATATCAGTATATAGTCTGACTGTATTATATCAGTATATAGTCTGACTGTATTATATCAGTGTATAGTCTGACTGTATTATATCAGTATATAGTCTGACTGTATTATATCAGTGTATAGTCTGACCGTATTATATCAGTGTATAGTCTGACTGTATTATATCAGTGTATAGTCTGACTGTATTATATCAGTGTATAGTCTGACCGTATTATATCAGTATATAGTCTGACTGTATTATATCAGTGTATAGTCTGACTGTATTATATCAGTGTATAGTCTGACTGTATTATATCAGTGTATAGTCTGACTGTATTATATCAGTGTATAGTCTGACTATATTATATCAGTGTATAGTCTGACTGTATTATATCAGTGTATAGTCTGACCGTATTATATCAGTGTATAGTCTGACCGTATTATATCAGTGTATAGTCTGACCGTATTATATCAGTGTATAGTCTGACTGTATTATATCAGTGTATAGTCTGACCGTATTATATCAGTGTATAGTCTGACCGTATTATATCAGTGTATAGTCTGACCGTATTATATCAGTGTATAGTCTGACTGTATTATATCAGTGTATAGTCTGACTGTATTATATCAGTGTATAGTCTGACTGTATTATATCAGTGTATAGTCTGTATTATATCAGTGTATAGTCTGACTGTATTATATCAGTGTATAGTCTGTATTATATCAGTGTATAGTCTGACTGTATTATATCAGTGTATAGTCTGACTGTATTATATCAGTGTATAGTCTGACCGTATTATATCAGTGTATAGTCTGACCGTATTATATCAGTGTATAGTCTGACCGTATTATATCAGTGTATAGTCTGACTGTATTATATCAGTGTATAGTCTGACCGTATTATATCAGTGTATAGTCTGACTGTATTATATCAGTATATAGTCTGACTGTATTATATCAGTGTATAGTCTGACCGTATTATATCAGTGTATAGTCTGACTGTATTATATCAGTGTATAGTCTGACCGTATTATATCAGTGTATAGTCTGACTGTATTATATCAGTATATAGTCTGACTGTATTATATCAGTATATAGTCTGACTGTATTATATCAGTGTATAGTCTGACCGTATTATATCAGTGTATAGTCTGACTGTATTATATCAGTGTATAGTCTGACTGTATTATATCAGTGTATAGTCTGACTGTATTATATCAGTATATAGTCTGACTGTATTATATCAGTGTATAGTCTGACCGTATTATATCAGTGTATAGTCTGACTGTATTATATCAGTGTATAGTCTGACCGTATTATATCAGTGTATAGTCTGACTGTATTATATCAGTATATAGTCTGACTGTATTATATCAGTATATAGTCTGACTGTATTATATCAGTGTATAGTCTGACCGTATTATATCAGTGTATAGTCTGACTGTATTATATCAGTGTATAGTCTGACTGTATTATATCAGTGTATAGTCTGACCGTATTATATCAGTATATAGTCTGACTGTATTATATCAGTGTATAGTCTGACTGTATTATATCAGTGTATAGTCTGACTGTATTATATCAGTGTATAGTCTGACTGTATTATATCAGTGTATAGTCTGACTATATTATATCAGTGTATAGTCTGACTGTATTATATCAGTGTATAGTCTGACCGTATTATATCAGTGTATAGTCTGACCGTATTATATCAGTGTATAGTCTGACTGTATTATATCAGACTAGTATATAGTATATAGTATACTAGTCTTACTGTATTATATCAGTGTATAGTCTGACTGTATTATATCAGTGTATAGTCTGACTGTATTATATCAGCGTATAGTCTGACCGTATTATATCAGTGTATAGTCTGACCGTATTATATCAGTGTATAGTCTGACCGTATTATATCAGTGTATAGTCTGACTGTATTATATCAGTGTATAGTCTGACTGTATTATATCAGTGTATAGTCTGACTGTATTATATCAGTGTATAGTCTGTATTATATCAGTGTATAGTCTGACTGTATTATATCAGTGTATAGTCTGTATTATATCAGTGTATAGTCTGACTGTATTATATCAGTGTATAGTCTGACTGTATTATATCAGTGTATAGTCTGACCGTATTATATCAGTGTATAGTCTGACCGTATTATATCAGTGTATAGTCTGACCGTATTATATCAGTGTATAGTCTGACCGTATTATATCAGTGTATAGTCTGACTGTATTATATCAGTATATAGTCTGACTGTATTATATCAGTGTATAGTCTGACTGTATTATATCAGTATATAGTCTGACCGTATTATATCAGTGTATAGTCTGACCGTATTATATCAGTATATAGTCTGACTGTATTATATCAGTATATAGTCTGACTGTATTATATCAGTGTATAGTCTGACCGTATTATATCAGTGTATAGTCTGACTGTATTATATCAGTATATAGTCTGACCGTATTATATCAGTGTATAGTCTGACCGTATTATATCAGTGTATAGTCTGACCGTATTATATCAGTGTATAGTCTGACTGTATTATATCAGTATATAGTCTGACTGTATTATATCAGTGTATAGTCTGACTGTATTATATCAGTGTATAGTCTGACTATATTATATCAGTGTATAGTCTGACTGTATTATATCAGTGTATAGTCTGTATTATATCAGTGTATAGTCTGACTGTATTATATCAGTGTATAGTCTGTATTATATCAGCGTATAGTCTGACTGTATTATATCAGCGTATAGTCTGACTGTATTATATCAGCGTATAGTCTGACTGTATTATATCCCAACCACTACTTCTACTGAGCTAACGTCCCCACCGTTTACATCGCATATAGTCATCCCATGTATTGTAAATGATTTCTAGGTCAACCCAAAGTAACAACAGTCACAACAAATGCGTCAAATAATATACAGCACAGATATAGAAATATACCACTAGTAGAATAGTTTGCCGTATACACAAAGGCACCTTGTAGCTGCTCAGAAGGAGGCGGCCACAATCTGCATGCTATTAATTGCGCTGAATGAAGAGAAACATCTCCTCTCATTTTGGAACATTGCTCTTGGCAATCTCCAGCGGCTGCTGTAACCCGGAATTTCTTTCTATTATTTAACAATTTCACATTGTTTACAGCAAACTGTGGAAACCATTTGATGAAATTCATCATGAAAGCTCAATGAAAAATGAAGCTGACATGGTAACAGCTTACACAAATAATGCATCATGTGAACAAAGCCTACATGATTGCATTTGTCTGCAGCCAGAAAGAAACATTTCCACATTAAACTACAACTTCAGACAGATGTTATAACTCCTCGTACCTCTTCAGACCTGCACGGTCACCAACAGGGAACGGTATTATATTAGTTTCATCTGCAGTTTGTATATCTGTATATGACTTTGTCCATAAAATGTTGCAAAAAGGTAAAAGCAATCTCAGCGGAACAACAAGAAACACAATGTTATTGTTTAACAAGAACTATACCGACTAATTATTTCCTTACTGCCTTTGATTAATTGATCACCAGCCAGTGCAACCACCAGTATAAAATGGGAAGGTTTTTTGGCAGTTTTCTGGTCTGCAGAACTTCAAGGGGTTGTCCAGGTAAAAATGGATAACCCTTCTAAAGCTTACATAAGCAAGGGGACAGTGAAAAAATAAAAAAAAATTGCATACTCACCTGTTCTCATTGGTCCGGTGTCTTCCCGTGCGTCTTGTGTCATCTACTCCCACAGCATCTTCCGGCATTGTGCCGAATCTGTTCATTGGCCTCAGCGAAGGGCTTGAATGTCACTAACTGTGGCATCACAGATTCTTGTCATGAACCCTGCTGAGGCTGCTGATTGGCCTCTGCAATCACGTGACCACTGAGGCCAATTAGTGGCTACAGCACAATGCCAGACAATAGAGAGCAGATGAACAGGGAGGTGCGAGATGACAACACAGCAACAAGGACAGATAAGCATGCATTTTTTATTGTTTTCACTGCCCCTGGCAGATTTAAAAGTTTAGCCTGGACAACCCCTTTAATACGGTGGAGGAAAGACATCAGCAGTGATCTCAGAGAAGCAATTGTTGCTGAGAATCAACCCCTTTAATAGTGTGGAGGAAAGACATCAGCAATGATCTCAGAGAAGCAATTGTTGCTGAGAATCAACCCCTTTAATACTGTGGAGGAAAGACATCAGCAATGATCTCAGAGAAGCAATTGTTGCTGATAATCAACCCCTTTAATACTATGGAGGAAAGGCATCAGCAATGATCTCAGAGAAGCAATTGTTGCTGAGAATCAACCCCTTTAATACTGTGGAGGAAAGACATCAGCAATGATCCAAGAGGAGCAATTGTTGCTGAGAATCAACCCCTTTAATACTGTGGAGGAAAGACATCAGCAATGATCTCAGAGAAGCAATTGTTGCTGAGAATCAACCCCTTTAATACTGTGGAGGAAAGACATCAGCAATGATCTCAAAGAAGCAATTGTTACTGAGAATCAACCCCTTTAATAGTGTGTTGGAAAGACATCAGCAATGATCTCAGAGAAGCAATTGTTGCTGAGAATCAACCCCTTTAATACTGTGGAGGAACTGTGGAGGAAAGACATCAGCAATGATCTCAGAGAAGCAATTGTTGCTGAGAATCAACCCCTTTAATACTGTGGAGGAAAGACATCAGCAACGATCTCAGAGAAGCAATTGTTTCTGCCAATCAAGCTGGGAAGCCATTTCTAAACAAGGAGGAGTCTATCACTCTACAGGATTGCTGCTCTGGAGTTAGAGCTGTGGCAGTGTCCCTGGACGTGTCCTGCTCAGTGTAAATTGTAATGTATTTTTCTCAGGTCCCGAGCTGCACTTGTCCAGAACTGTAGGGGGGTTAATAGGATGGCAACAGAACATAATAAGTCTATAGATAACATTATTGCACACTTTATATACAACTCCTTCCAACACAGAATACCGTATGTCTACAAAACTCTCCACTAGATCTCTATTGATACCTCGATTTACATTCATATTTAGCGCTATGTGCACCATGTTACATCATATACATGTGTGGTCTGTAATATGGAGTTCCCGCCGCCCCATCCCTCCTTGGGCCGCTCGGCTGCTACGATTCTGATGATTTTTAGCTCTATCCTTCCTACTATAGCTAATTCTGCGTGACAGTTTCATTCTTTCACCTTGTGTTTCTATATAACAAGTTCCCGGGCGGCGATGCTGTCACTGCACATTAAGGGCTTCTATTATAATGTCTCCCCCTTACAAGATTTATACAGAACTACTGCGGGATCCCACTAATGACATGAAGGCCGATCCATTCACCTGACTCTTCAAGGAAGTTCAGGCAAAGTTCATTTGGCGATAACAAACATATTCACGTAGTAGTAGACGGGAGGAATTCTAATGTTATCAGGCGCTGTTCATACTCTGTGGCTGTTATATTGCAGCACCAGATCGGGGCTATTGGTGGGCTCAGTGCAAAGGTTTCATAAGTGGCCCCCTCCTAATATCACCTAAATAATACCTGACCTGCACAAATAATAATGCCCCCTTAGTGGTGCTCCCACAGTATAACGCCCCCTGGTGGCTCCATAGAGTATAATGTCACCATCCAGCTACCCCTACAGTTTATTGTCCACCTCCAGTTGCCCACACGGGTTTAATGTCCCCCTCTAGGTACCCCCAGTTTAAAGTCCTCCTGCAGTTGCCCTCCTGTTTAACCCCTTCCTGCAGGTGACATTTTATTATTTTTTTTTATTTTGTGACATATGCAACAACTAATCACAATGTAACCCGAGGGCATTTTGTTCCTACAGACTCCTGAGACGTGCTGTACATTTAATACTGGACAGGAGACAGAGAGCGACAGAGGGGACTTGAGTGTTTTTCAGCCTAAGAGAATATTCACTATTATGCAATAATAAATTCCATAATCAGCTGAAATAACCTCATATCCTGCTCAGGGTTTTTCTCCTGCTCCAAGAAATCTAAGTCTTTAGATAAAATCCCATCGGCTTTGACCAGACCTCCAGAGAGTATCAAGTATGAAAGTCAGGTGGGTGAAATAGCAGCACGACTGAATCTTATCTGGATAGCGTGCGGGTGCTAAGGTTTATGGAATCTGTGCTAATCCAGGGGCCTGGGTCACAGAGAGCAAGGATATTAACCTGAAATTCTCTGTGCATTATATGAGCTATGCTGCAAAAGAGTTATCCAAATCCATACTGAACATATTCTAAGAGTATAGCAGGTAACTGTGCAGGTGCTGCAAGAATAAGGGCAGTGCATAAGAAAGAAAACCTTTGCATTATAGTTGCAGTGTCTTTTTGCATGCATTTGGTACTCAGGTAGGCTGGGGTTTCAGATAGAGTCTACAGGGACATAATAATAATAATAATAATAATAATAATAATAATAATAATAATAAATACATTATTATTATTTATCCCTAACATACTTCATTTTATTAACCTGCCTAACTTCCATTCTAATAGAAAACAGGCATTTGAAATAACCGTACTGAATGCTCTAAAATACAGTTAGAGGATAAGGAATGAACCCAAACACTTATGCATACCTCCCAACTTTTGAAAAGTAGAAAGTGGGTTACAAATGTGCGGCGCCCACTTTTATGATGACTCCGCCCATTCTCATTCATTTTTCACGTGCTCCCACACAGTATAATCCTCCTACAGTCACCCGTAAATTATATGTCCCCCCTCTATCTCTCCCCCAGCTTCATATACACCCTTCATCTGCCCCCAGTTTCATGTCCCCCCATCTGTGCCCCAGTTTCATGCCCCCCATCTCTGCCCATAGTTTCATGTCCCTCCATCTCTGCCCCCAGTGTCATGCCGTCCCCCTCTTCATCTGCCCCCAGTTTCGTGTCCCCTCATCTCTGCGCCCAGATTCATGTCTCCTCCATCTCTGCCCCCAGTTTCGTGTCCCCTCATCTCTGCGCCCAGATTCATGTCATCTCCATCTCTGCCCCCAGATTCATGTCCCCCCATCTCTTCCCCCAGTTTCATGTCCCTCCATCTCTGCCCCCAGTGTCATGCCATCCCCCTCTTCATCTGCCCCCAGATTCATGTCCCCCCTCCATCTCTGCCCCCAGATTCATGTCCCCTTCATCTCTGCCCCCAGAATCACATCCCCCCATCTCTGCCCCCAGATTCATGTCCCTCCCATCTCTTCCCCCAGATTCATGTCCCTCCATCTCTGCCCCCAGTGTCATGCCATCCCCCTCTTCATCTGCCCCCAGTTTCATGTTCCACTTCAATGTGTACACACATTAAACTCACCTTTTCCTCACTCCCCCCGCCGCTCTCTCCACTGTCTCGCTAATACTGTTGTAGGCGTGATGTGGCGTCATCACATCGCGTCTACACAGCCACTAACCGGAATGCAGCAGCAAAGAAAGGAGCTGAACTGTGACAGCTCCTTGCTTTAGTCGCCTATGTATTCAACTCAGATTTGCGTCCTCCGGACGCAGATCTGAGTTGAAATCGGGACATACCTCCCTCCAACCGGGACCGCGGGATATGTCACCGAAATCGTGAATGTCCCACGGAAATCGGGACAGTTGGGAGGTATGCTTATGTGTGCAACTACTGAAGCAAACTAGCTAACAGATCAGAGTGACTAGGAATTAGTATGAGGGATTACTCATAATGTGACAAGTGAAAGAGTTCACGGTGGTCTAGTGAACGCAGGTCGGAACTGATGCGCATTTTGGCACGTGAATGCCTTTGTTGTATATGGCACTGCAGTGCTCCAATATTAATATTAGACCATCTCATAGGGGTTGTGGGTTGCACCATGAATAGATATATAGGACCTACATTTACTGTTCTTGTTTAAGCTAATTGTGTAATCTTACATTGCACCATCAGGTGGCAGCATTGTCCACTTTTCTGTTCCTTTATGTGGCATGTAATAGTAATCTGTATTTTAGTATATTCCACTTGGAAGAGTAATACATGACAAGTACACGAATGATGAACATACACTGAGACAATAGCAGAGAGGTTCTGACCCATTAAAGCTCACAGGATAAATAGTAGAGTTATCCCAAGGTATAGCCTTCTTAGGATAGAGCCGACTGCGTGTGTGTGGGATGAGCCCAATGGACAGAGAGCGTTGGCTCCATACGCAGAGTAGAGGATGTCTTGAAGAACTATGGGGTCAATAACAGGCAATTTTCAAAGTTTTATATCTTCTACTTGCAACCCAGATCACATCACACACGTTAGGGGATCATTCACACTGACTGCCCCATTTGTGGGTGTAATCTGATGTACAAGAACGCGTTGGGCGCAGAAGGGAAGGAGCAGCGATCAGCTAATGGTTACCGGGCAGGGCATTATAAACCCACAAACATGACCCCATTCTGGAGACTGCACCATGGGAGGAATGTATCTGACCCTGCAGCTGTGTCATAGAGCTTGTTCACACTGGGCCATGATAATGAAGCTTGTAAGATACAGAATGTCTGGCCACAGCAACGTGATGTCCGTCAGTCACAGTCCAGGGATCGTAGTTATGTATTGTGCAACGTATTGCATTGTTGTGAAACCAGAGACTGTAACTTCTTAGTTTAGCACCACATTTGCACAATGTCGATAGACAAAGTTTGTCAAGTTATTCAGGTAAAGGACATTCTGTTATATCTGCACAGAGATGCCAAGGTAACCCTGGAAGACCCTGGAAGACTCTGTGTGAGGAGAGGGAGACTTCCTTCTTACAGAGGTGCTGCCAAAAACAAAGTGGTTCATGGAGACATCCTATAGTTGTGATTGCAGTTTATAAGGGTACTGTTCAGTAAAGAGTTATAATCCACAACTACTTGTCCCCAAAGTCTGTCGCTGCTCCCCCTGCTCTATATTATAGCTGGACCATTAACAACCAGCTCCATTGGAGACTCTCTAACAAAAGGAGATTGTTTTAATGAGACTTCAACTGAAACATTGTTGCAAATAAGTGTTATGCATGAAATTAGCAATGGGTTATTTGTGGCAATAAAATGCGCTGACTCTGTAAACCAGGTATAGGGTTAGGGTATGTTTACACATCATGGATTGGTCTATGGTGAATATGATATGCATTTACTATTGGCAGAAATCCAAAACTTCCAATGCAGTGTCCATGCCCGTAGGTCTGCACACAGAATGGATCCATTCAGCAACGCGTATTTGCAGGGAGTAAATCTCCTAGTATTCCCCTGCAGAACATAGAGGAAGGATGAATATGCTAATTCTTCACGTGGATTTTTGCTGCTGCATCCAAATGGGGTATCAAATATTAGATATGGAATTTTGAGGGCTGGGTCACATTCTTACACCAGCAGACTATTAGTTACAGGATAGAAGAGTCCAATCTAAATACAGAATGTGCAGAATCATTTCTGTATCTACACTCGGGGTCTGGTTCTGCAGCAGTTACGTAGGCACAGCACGGTTACAATACTAAATGTCATGCTGGAAGTGACATCCCTTGGTAAGTGGATGGTAACACGCGAGTGGGCAGACGTAGATGCAGCCTCTGCTCTCGCACTATCTGATGCCCACAGGCCAGAAACAATGGTGAGATAATTGTTGTATTGATTCTCATCAGTTCATTGTCACATCTGTGAAGCCGCAATAACAAACTCCCCATCACCCTCCGCTCACACGTGATGTCAGGGACCAATGGCCGGACCATTATTAGCACCATTCAATAAAAGGCAGGGAATTAGCTTTCTGTAGCAATCCTTTGCCTAAAAATCAAGTATCAACTATCCAGGAAGCCATCCCTATGTTATACTGGACAGCAATGAGGACCAAGGGTCCGTGGCAGAAGATCAGCGCTCAATGGTTGTGAGGGCGAGACACAAACCAAGGATTTTGGTTGAAGAAGCTTTTATTGGAGTCAGTATAAATACAGTATGGCGCAACACGTTTCGGGCTGTAGAAAAGCCCTTTTTCAAGTGCAAAATCACTGGTTTGTAGGTTCAGTTCACACAGGACCTCTCAGCTTTGTCAGTGCGGTGCCACCGCTATGTTATCCTGGGGGGGGGGGGGGGGACATGCTCTTAGACTACAGATTCATCTATATCTTGTATAGCCACTTCTTCTTCTTCCTCGGCCATCTATGTGGCTTCTGAGTCATGAGTTGTATGATATAGAGCAATACATTACATACACCAGATGTGTCATCATTCCTATATGAAGTGTAAATTGCATCTGACACGTTCATCTTTTTATTGGTATCTAGGCTTGAGCCGATCTTGAGATTTCAAGGATCGATTTTAAAATCTGATTTCCGATCATTTTCCAGCCAATCCCGATTGTGAAATTTGCTCAATTGCCGATCACTCAACCCTCTTGGTATCTATTGTGGTCTTATTGTAAAACCAAGGCAGGACACCATATGAGTTTTTTAGGGGGTGGAGGACCCTCTTTCATAGATGTTGTAACCCAGTGGACTCCTGAAGTAGATTAAACAGGGATTTAAATCAATAAGATAAAAGTTATACTGAAATCTCCCCCGTATCTCAATCTGCTGCGCTCCTCCTGCTTTATAATATGCTACCCACAGATCAGACTGCAGGTTGAATGTGACACGTTCCTATTTATCGCTTCTTCCATAACATACAGTTCTATATACCATACTGTTACAAAATTTCCATTCTGCAGCATCGGCGATAGCCTCGTCGGCCGCTTCACCGTATTTATTTTGAGTAATTCTCCATTTGTTTCCGAGCATTTGCTAATAACCCAACAGCTGCCCGGCTTTATTTATATCACTGTCTTCCAGCAACTGTGTCTGTCTACAGAGTTCCTGTCATAATGCGAGTGTTTGACACATGGACGAAGTAGTTTCATGAATATTTACTAGAACACTTGGCCTCGGGGTCACCTAAAATGATGGCAGGAATCCTGAAATCCCCAATTGTATTGAAAGCTTGAAATGTTTGTAATGTTGATGTGGTCGGAGCCATTCCTACATAGATTCTTCCATAATCCCTACGTAATTGAAGGAAGACCTGCTATGGGGTATTTTATTCAACATAATCCTAAAGTGTCTTATCCTAGTTCACTTTTATAGGTTTGTTGTAACGGGATAGAGAATCGATGATAAAACTTAGTATTTGTGATCTCTTTATTATGAGGCAGATCCCAATGATGGCGCCACTTAGCCGGTCCATAGAGTCCCTTGGCATCATTACTTGGGTAGTGTCTGTAATGCTTTTAGTGGCGGCACTATCAGGGGCACAGGTTGGTGTTAGCATGGGTGTGCACAACAGCTGTCAGGGGATGGGTGGATCCTTATCGAGAAGACTCTGGTTTGGCTTTTATCTTAAGTCGTGTTGCAGGGACAATACGTGGCACTAAAGAGATTGCTTTCTTCCTCCTGGATGAGACATCATTTGATACTTTGTTTAGAGAACAATCTCTGTCTCATAAGACTCCCTATGCCAAGTGGTGATAGCCACAATGAGAAGGAATATCCCTCCGAAATATAGGCTACTGAATATAGGCTAGGACTGTCCTACAATGTATCATTGGACGTGAATTGTCACTTTATCACTACTGGGGTACTTGTCAGCAATCTCTTACACCACTGGAGTGGTGTAAGTCACAAGGCCACCGCTGGACTCTAGAGCAGCGCAGAGGGGTTTTATGGAGCGATGAATCCCACTTCTACTGTCTGATAGATGGGTCTGAGCTTAGCGAATGCCTGACTGCATTGTGCCATCTGGAAAGTTTACCGCAGGAGGAATAATCACATTGGGTTGTTTTTAGGGTTGCCACCATATGGCCGTGTTTGGTGTCAAAATTCCAATATACAGTATACTGTATTCCTATACTATGAACAGAGCCTTATAACACAAAAGACATTTTAATTTTTCCTCCTTGAACTACAAACCTGTATTCACTTTCCCATCCTTCATTAAACTTCCTTCACTCTGTGTCAGTAGTTTGACATTGTTTCTCAACTTCACGTGGAAGAACACATCAGAGGATTAGATACACAGCTCAGCCAACACTATCACACATCAGAGGATTAGATTCACAGCTCAGCACATTCTATTACACATCAGAGGATTAGATACACAGCACACACTATCACACATCAGAGGATCAGATACACAGCACAGCCAACACTATCACACATCAGAGGATTAGATACACAGCACAGCACACAGTATCACACATCAGAGGATTAGGTACACAGCACAGCACACAGTATCACACATCAGAGGATTAGATACACAGCACAGCACACAGAATCACACATCAGAGGATTAGATACACAGCTCAGCACACACTATCACACATCAGAGGATTAGATACACGGCGCAGCACACAGTATCACACATCAGAGCTTTACTCCGGGTTTCCATAACAATCGATCACAGTTTTTTTTTTTTTTTTTACTGATCTCCAAACTGAGATACACATGATCACATGATGCTTATGGGCACTCACACACAAATTACATACATAATACTCCAGTGCAAAACTGTGCAATTCTTATGGGGCCACTACACAAACAAAAAATGATATATACCCGTGCGATGCCGGGTCCTCCTGCTAACTAAGTATAAAAACAACTAATTTGTGAATAAATCCATGGACTATTACGTCCGCTGTCTTGGCCACCAAGTCTTTGTCCATGTCACAACTTTATCCTGGCGCGTCCTGACTACTTGATACATTTTCTCCGGAATCAGCGTGCTGCTAAATGTAGCATTTAGGAAATGAAATTGCAAAATCTACGGAGGAGAGGGAATAGCGCGGCAATTAGAAAAAAAACACTTTCATAACATTTGGAAACATAAAAACATTCCTATAAATTGGGCCCGATGGGAAATGCGATGGAGGATGTTTGAGATAAATCACAGTCTAATGAATTAATCATCGTAACTGCGGCAATTAAAGAATCACCCTGGCTCCTCGTAAACCAAAGTTTATTTATTTTTTTGTAAATGAGTTTACACACATATTCCAAATTTACATGGCAATGAGAAAAGAAGACAAATACCAATAAAAAAAACCCTATAAAAGGATAACAGTTTCCTTTTCAATAGCATCGTACGATAAGAAATATTGCGTTAGGTAGAGGTGAGGGCCGAGACACGACAAAGGTGATTAGGATAAGGTCTGAACAGTGCGGTAGTAACAAATCTATACAAAGGTCTATAAGACAGAGGTGACAGTGCGTCGTAGAACGGGTCAGAGGTGACGACAGAACAAGAAGAGTCACAAAACGTCACCATATTTACCAATGGATAATACACCACCTTGTTCATTTATAAAGGTGGCAGAACCATGTCGTAAAACGCGTCGAACACTCAGTTGATAGGACATAGAAGACTCCTGGGCTCATGATTAGGGTTGGCCGATCTTGAGATTTCAGGATCGATTTTAAAATCCGATTTTCGATCATTTTTGCAGCCGATCGTGAATGTTGCTCGATCGCTGATCGGGATCCGATCTGTCCCGATCGCTCAACCCTAATTGTATATTGTAGATACAGCAGGGTTGAGCCGATTTTGAGATTTTTCCAGCCGATCCCGATCGCTCAACCCTAGTCCTAATAATAGTTATAGGCAGTTATATAGAGACGTAAGAGTCATGACTGAAGACAATGGAGTGCCATAAGCAAGTGTGTATATCCCATTGGCGATTCTATGACGTACATACCTTGGTGTCCTGTAGTCGGAGTGCTCATTCACCTGCCTCTATCGGGGACATCTTTGTAAGATAATGCACTTGATAACCGCTATACCATACAGATAGGACGTTGCATACTGGTGACATAAAAACGGATGAAGCTTCGAAACGATCCTACGGCTAAAGCAAAACTTACACCCATTGTTGGATCAGCCCCCCCCAACCTGAAGACACCAGTGTTATTGTCACGTGGGACGTCTGGTAGTCAATATGCACTTGTGTTACATGTTTCATGGATTACTATCATGGTACTGTACATCTAACCTGACCGGCCACGCCACGCCGCGCCGCGCCGCGCCGCGCCGCTCTAATACAGGTTACGTGCACTCAAGAATGATAAAATGTCGAGTTATTCTGCCTTGCTCATGGTTTCCTCGTCTTTTCTGCAGACCTGCTTAGGCGACGGACAGACACGTTGTGTAACACTCATCGCAGCAATACATGTCGCCGTCCACGCTTGTTTCCATGGTTACCAATGCTTGGATGAATTTCATTTATTCCGAACGTGTCTGCCAAACTAAAGTCAAAGGTTACGCTGAGCCCTGACAATTTTTGCTGCAAACATTTCAATATTATTTTTTTGATCAAAGCACGATCGAGGACCCGGTATCACAAAAACAATGCGATTCACCGTAACGAGGCGAAGAATTTCTGATAGGATGGATTGTGCGCGGAAATATCTACAATTAGCATTCATGACTCGTCTGCTAAGGCTCTGTACACACCACGCCACTAGTGTACTGTACTGTACTGGTGATCTTTAGGGTTGAGCCGATCTTGAGATTTCAGGATCCCGATCGTGAAATTTGCTCGATCGCCGATCCGATCCCGATCGCTCAACCCTAGTGATCTTATACTTTCAATAGCTGTCAGATGAATTTGGCCGACAACTATTTCTTCCTGGCTCCTCAATACACATGTACGCTCGGTGCGGCTGAGGTTGTATAGGATGATATTCACCATCATGTGTCACGTGAGAGGCCTCATATACATAAGATAGTTGGCCGCTTTCTTTGAAGTCTATGGCAGCCTAATAGGTGTATTCCTATATTTATAGCCCTATTAAACAGGGGTTCGTAGGATACACTTATATGATATACCTGCCTTATCAGCGGAGACAATAGACCGGTCCCTTTCCTACTTGAATGGGCAATACCAACTAAAAAAAGCAGAGCAACTCCGGACAGGACTCCTAGGAGACAGTAAGAGTCCTGAATACTCCGTACACACGCAGTGATTGACAGCTCTCTATCTATACACACTGATAACAGGGGAAGTTACCAATCATCCTTTGTGGGTGGCTAAGCAGGACTCTTTACGTATCCCATAGGAGTCCTGCAGAATTTACCATTTTTATTCCAAAATAATGCACCAAATAATATAAACCTATAGATCACTGAGCTCCGTGTAAACCCATAAAGGAGTTTTATTTGATATTTTTGAGTGCAGCTTTCTGTGTACACACACTAATAACAGGGGAATAACAGGGGAATAACAGGGGAATAACAGGGGAAGCTGCCAATCATCCTTTGTGGGTGCTAAGCTGGACTCTTCATGTATCCCATAGGAGTCCTGCAGAATTTACCATTTTCATTGCAAACTAATATAAACCTATAGATCACTGAGCTCAGTGTAAACCCTAAAGGATGTTTTATTTTATATTTTTGAGTGCAGTTAACCGTTACGAGTTGGAGATAGCCAGTCTGAAATCCACATAACCATACACCCTACATTTGTCTATCATCCTGAGGTCTATCTCTCCTGGAGGCATACAGTAACTTGAAGCTCCTGGGCCACAATGCAAAACCTAAATATGTCCCCTCTATCATAAGCCTCTCTCGGGCAATAGGGTCCAGGTGTGACTTCTACCTCTGCCCCCCATATGGCTTAGTCCTTGGCCTCCACACATTCTCCAGTAGGTTAGCTATCCTTTTGACTCTACGTCTTTCCCCCCAACAGTCTAGGATAAACAACAAGCCTCTTTTTTTACTGTATCCCAACTCTTTGTAAAGACAATCATGATATATTTGCGAAAGAGAACCCCAGCTGTTGCCAGTAGTAAAATATGAAGAAATGCTCTGCACATTTTCATGCATGCACCCCAAAAGTCTTGTTAACAATCAAGCTAAAACTTCTATAAAAGTTACATCCACTAATCCACTAACTACTTGAATCCTAACTACAGCTATACCTATCATTGTTTTTTTTATTTTAACATCGATAAAAAGCTTTTCTGTACATCTTAGATGACAAAACAAATGGTGGCTAAGCCCCCGGGCTTCCCTATGGAACCCGCACCCCATTGCTCTGCAATGGGCGGGGGATTCCATGTAGCAGCTTAGGGGTTAATGTAGGCTAAAAAGAAAACGCACCACGAGTGAGGGATGATTATCAAAGGTCATGCATGTGCTGTATACATTAAGCAAGAAATCATTGGCTTCAAGCTGCGCTATATTACAACATGATACATTGAAACAGTTTGGCTCAACCTTTGTGGAATTCACCAGCATTTTTCATATTAGAATCAGCGCCCTTCGATGAGCGGTCGGTCAAAAGGGGCAAATCATGAGAGAAGGCAATAAAATATTTCATAAAATTCTAATTCAGCCAATATTAATCTAAGACCATCCATAAAGAGTGCTTGGATATTTACAATTTAGCTTCATTTGGTCACCCGGTCTTTACAAAATATGGCACATACAAAGGACTTCTATCTTAGATGGTCTTCACCATATCGTACATTATTATCGGTCTTACAGCCAAGATCATTAGGACAAGGAACGTCCCCATAGGCTATAAGAGCAATGCTAATAAATGAGGGTCCATGGAATACAATAATATCAGTGATCATCTCCTGACCTTATTACATACATCCCTGCACATCATACATCCAATGGTGCTCTGTGTCATAGAGCCAAGTCCATCTGAGCATCATGTTATCAAAAGTACAAATCATAAGAATGCAAGTATAAAAATGTTCCTGCTAAAAGTCTTTATACATAGGTTAAGAAACAAAACGACACGGTCGGATACAGTATCCGGGGTTATGGGCGATACTTTGCATTTCCAGGGCGTTCTGCAGAATTCTAGAGTTTTGCAAGATCTAAAGCTCATTGACCATTGTGTTAGAGGTATTCCTTATTGAGAAAGACTTCCCGCCATTGTCCCGATTAATGCACGCTGCCCCTGAGCTCTCGCAGCTCGGTGTTGTCCTAGGGACGCCGGGTCTCTTATTCACCCGACCAGTCCATGGTTCACAGCCAAATATCTGTGAAAAATAGATGTTTAGGCCTTAAAGTCCTTGTGCTAATACTGAGTTTTCAGGCCACGGGTGCAGGGAGTGTTGTCGGGAGGGACAAGGGCAGAAAGGGGTTTTCATATAAGGCACGTAACCTCAACCTCGTCTAATTGGTAAGACTGGCAATATCACAAGGGTTTCCAGGATTCCAATATCGACGTTTGCCATCAGGATAGGCCATGAACCTCCAATTGGTGATCTGACTATTGGCATCTGCACCAAAGGGCCACAGTGCTCTTCTTCCTTATGATTTACATTGGTCCAGGTTCATTGGAAAGAATGAGGAGGCCACGTTTTTCAGCCCCTGGTAGTACTAGGGGTTGGTGATATTGATGGCCCCTCCTAATAATAGGAAATCAATAGTCATCCTAGGAAACCCCTTTGACATGGCAAGCATCTGCTCAATGGCGCATGGATTCTCTACCAGTCCTTGTGCCATTGTGCTTAGATGCTCCGAATATGGCACATGATGGAACGTGATACATTGTTTGCTTTCACATTGACTGGTGTAACATAGAGGCACATAGAGATACAGTACCGGCCCGTAGATCTTTATGGGTGCTGTGGTATGTATCCGTACAACTCGAATCTGATATATGATCATGTGCATAAGACCTAAAAAAATCCTCTTTAGGCAAAGGCCCCAAGGGACAACCCAAAGCAATAAAGCGTTGCGGGCAAATTGCAGCATTTCCGACCTTTGGAGCCCAGGCCTTAATAGGAATCTTTTCGTAGTGCTCCTTTAAGTAGTGCCTTCAGCAAGTCCTGATCCTTCAGTCCATAAGTGTGGGGGATTATACCAAATGTATTTAAGGTGTGGCCAAATAGGTTCACAGACTTTAACCCCAATTCTCCTGAAATATGTGTAACAGTCACATTGGTCCCCATAGCCCTCTCTAAGGCATTGGTAAACAACCCCCCATATAATAATAGAGCTGTAGGGCACCCAAGAACTAAATAGCAACCCCACCATATCCCCCCAATTCTGTGCAGGTTCCCTAGTGCTTACATTCAATCACCTGTCTAATGAATGACACCTAATAGCTATCAGTGCAATAAATCCCCTAAACATTCTTGTAGAGAAGACACGCAGGACACAACGCAAAGTACAAGATTCACGGCACGGCGTAACACGGAGATCGCTCTGGGGCAGAAATGGAGACGTCACTGACTGCTCCTAGCCGGGCGAGAGGCCTCGTGTATGTCTCGTAACACGGCCTGTACACGGGATTGTGCATATGATCACTTGGTCAAGCTGTTGTTCTACCCTCGATGAAACCTTAGCCATAAGACAATGTATCTGACTGACCTAAGACAATGTATCTGACTGACCTAAGACAATGTATCTGACTGACCTAAGACAATGTATCTGACTAACCTAAGACAATGTATCTGACTAACCTAAGACAATGTATCTGACTGACCTAAGACAATGTATCTGACTAACCTAAGACAATGTATCTGACTAACCTAAGACAATGTATCTGACTGATGTATCAGAGGTTGAGTGAAAGTGGTTCTGTGCTTCTCGGGACATTGGGATAGATGTCACATTATATATGATTAGAGTACAGGAAATCCAGGTTACAAACATGACTACAAACTTGTACAAAAAGTTACATGGTCCTGACGCTTGGATTTTGTTAGATATCACCCTCCATTACACTTTTTACCATTCAGTAGATCCTTAAAGACGTCCTCTAAGTTAGGGCATGTTATATACCAAGAAGGCAGTGGACAGAATTCAGGACACTTTCAGTTTTTTGGTATCTTCTACCATTGTGGTCATAATGGTGCCATTTGTTTCGGCTACCTATATCACTATACTGTCATGGGGCGACCACAGAGCCCTCAGATGACGCTTAGCTATAAGGACACCCCTATGACAGTGATATTGGTAGCTGAAACGTTTCAAGACGGGGGAACATACCGACAAATCTGAAAGTGTCCATATGGGATGAATCGTCTGTGTCTGCTAGATCTACGCTGTGCATTGCAGTGAAATATGCAATATAAATTGACATGAGACGAATTTAGCATAGTCTCTGGATGCCTTCCGTAAGGCCACGTTCACATGGTCAGTATTTGGAAGAATTTGGCATCAGTATTTGTAAGCCAAACCCAGGAGTGGAACTTGCACAGACATGTCATGTCCCAGCGATAAGCTCCTTTTAAAAACAATACTGGTTCTCTCTTTTCCAGATATGGATAATGAATTATCTCAACTATATGACCAATGTAAAACTAAACTTTTGAATGCAGGTGAAGATATCGAAATTTGCCATCTAGCTTACTAAAGAACATAGCCTGTTTCTTCACTTCTTTGCCTCCTTCTGCCACTAATCAAATCTGTACAATAGAAGTCTATGGAGAGGGGAGGGAGAAGGAGGAGGAGAACTCCCCAAAGCAGAAAGGCTACATTGTATTTTATAACACAGCAGGGTTATCAGTAATTCCTGTCCAGCCTTGACTCATTTAATGCCATATATCTCTGTCTTTCTCCATCTTCTCCTCCACCTCCCTTCTCCATAGACTTACACTGACTGAAGACTGAAATCACCTAATGACACAGGCACTCGTCTTTAGTAAAGTATACAGAGATGTTTGTCCCTTCCCCCGCACTACTGGCTATTGTATATGGTACCTAGTATAACAACATACTTATCGATGACCTAAACCGCCCCGGCAGGAGCAGCCAGTGTGTCTGTACGAGCAAAATCTTATCTAGAAATCTCGATGTTTAAAGTCAAAACAGATCCGCCATCAAACTCAATATGGATGCTGAAGCCATGTATAAATAAGACTGAAAAGTCAATGGTTAAAACCAATCAGCGGGTAATTAGATCACTACATCAGACTTACGTTAATCAATTGTCCTATGGGACTCTGCAGAGACAAGCAATCTAATTACTCAGTAACCTCTTGCACGCTGGAAAGCTTCACTAGGAACGGGCTCGAAGACCTGGGCTGTGGTTGGAAAATTCAGCAGTCAGATGGTCTATGGCTATACCGGCCAGGAAAAGGAAACCTTTGGAAGAGTTTATGGTTTTTGGAAACACAGGGTTATGTTTCTAAAACCTCTGAAGATGGGCCAGGTCCATGAGGACATATACGGTGGGTCTGGTAGTGATAGAGGTTGTCCAGATGGTTCAGTAACTCCCAGTATGGTCCGCTCCTGCTGCCTCCTTTTGGATGTCCCGTGTTCCTTTCCTTATGCAAAGAGCGGCCTCAGGAAAGGGCTAGTGAAGTCCTAGGTAGTGAATGATGTTTCGTGCCCTTTGCTGAGGCCGCCTTCAAGTCAGAAGAAAACACAGGAGCAGCAGGGCTGGACGGCACTGGGAGACACCGGAAACACCAGGGACAGTTCAGCACGTTGTTCTTTAGCATGTTTTCATCCCCGAGCTAAACTAAACAAAAATTATCCTGGACAACCCCTTTAAGAATAGCGCCTTACTGCTTTAATACATCGCCTCCAGGCCATTCTCGTTCATCCTACGATCCCATTGACATTATTTAGTTTCTACTTCCTAATCCTATACATTACCGCACACAGGCCGGTAGAAAGCCGCGTACCATGATGCATTGTAGAAAATCAAATCACAAATAGTAACATCATCATGTATAACAATGTATCAAAAATTGAAGAGTTGATCGTAACGTTAGTAAAAGAGATCCTGATGAGCAGAATCAACATTGATATTTAGAGTTTACAATAAACTTGTAAAATTGCTGAAAAAAATGCATTTAGTTTATTTTCTCCCTAGAGGTTCTGCAAAAATTAAAAAAATGAGTTTATAAAAAATGTGTTCCAGATAAGCGAAATGTTATAAAAATTTACAAAAAGATTCTGGTCGATGAAAAGAAAGAATCACAGTGTATTAAGGAGTGACCGTGACATAGGCAAGTACGATTGAGTAGAGAATCTGCCGCTACCGCTTATGTTTAGGGTTTGGGGTTGCTCAGACGTATTGCTAATGCCAGTATATGGTTACAGATGCTAAGAAATGCTATAAAAGCTCGGTCTGGGCTATAAGACGACTTCTGCTGCTCTAGAATGAGGCCATGATTCAATCAATGCAGTTTGTATTCACATAGAGCAGATTTTCTGTGACTGTCGATTCATTTGAATGGGACTTGAGGACAGCCATGCGCTTGCCGCCAAAAAAAAGCTCCATTCTGATCAATAGAGTGGATTTTCGGTTGCAGAAAGTTTGCCAAGTGCAAATACAACACTGAGATATAAGAAGTATGTCAAGTTAGGCTGACGGAAACATAATATCAATATCAGATGAACAGGAAGCGCGTGCGACCATGTAACAGGTCCTCCGCTCCTGGCTAGGGTCATAGGATCTAACAGACAGCAGCGAGTCGCAGTGTAGCATGGACCATTTATGGACCTTACGGATATCTATATACCCTGCTTTGATTCCTACGGCAATAAGGCACTTGTAGCAACATCCACTAAACAGCAATGCCAGCGGTTTAGCACATGTTACTACTAACCAAATGGCAGGTTTGTCGAAAAGCACCAGATGTACAATAAAAACAGAGGCAATATTATAGATTAGATTACATTTCATAGTAAACCATCCTTCTATAGCCAAGACAACTCATATGCAGAACTCCAGAATACAGACTGTATTAGACCTTCATATATAATGTATTAGATGTACTAGATATATGGTTAATGTAACCATGCTAGATATACAGTCAATCACTAAATATAAATTTCCCAGAATCTGATCTAATGTCAGCCCTCTTAGCTCCATAGTCTGGATTGATGTGGTTTATTTGTTGCAAATATTTCTGCAACTGTCCCATAAGGCGCCAAGCACATGGCGGAAACTTGGCTGGAAAAGTCAGGCCGTACATCAGGAGACCGGGACCCCTTACATCCTAGTGATCTATGTCCCTGCCTCCTTGCGACCCTACTGTGCCGTATATTTTATACCGTACAAGACAGTGAACCTACAGGCATGCAAGTCCTGGTCTCCGGAATCGATTCAGGTTGGGAAATACGTCCAATGTATGAACTGGATTTTCTCGTGCAGTTCCCCCTTGTGCACAAGGCCTGGGAGGGGGTTGCAGAAATCCATGTGCTTGATATAGCCACCCCCTCCATTAAGGATAAGCAGCTCGACCTCATATCCTCCCTTCTCTCTATGCTATTGCGGAAACGCAGCATTTTTCGTTGCAGATTTTGTTGCAGTTTTTTGAGCCAAAGCCAGGAGAGGATTAAGCAAAAGGTAGAAGTATAAGGACTTTATATATCCCTGCCATTCCTCTTGTAGCCATTCTTGGCTTTGGCTCAAAAAAAACCGCAACAAAATCTGCAACAAAAAAGCTGTGTTTCCCTGCCTTAGGCCCCACGTTGCAAATTTTGTTGCATTTTTTTGAGCCAAAGCCAAGAATGTCTCCAAAAGGAATGGGAACTATATACAAGGTTCTTATACATTTCTGTTCTGATCAATCCACTCCTGGCTTTGGCTCAAAAAACCGCAACAAAAAAAAGCTACATTTTCGCAATGTGGAGCCTTAATTTCATTTAGTTATTTCAAAATTGAAAAAAATATTCTCAGTTTCTGAGTACTTTCTATGCAAAATCTGCCAATTTTTGCAGTTTCCTATACCGTCCTGCAGTTCTGTATATCAAATCTGACTATAGACTTGGATTACCATGAAATATTACTATTGCATAGGGTTTGCTTGTATTCAGGTCTCGTGTTCTTTGAGCTATCGAACCCCTGTAATAATTCTATGCCTGTAGTGCTAGGAAAGGAATAATATACAAAAGCATATTCACCAGCCTAAGTGCCTGTTTATAAAAAACATGATTAATAACGCCCAGATTTGTGTCCCATTATGCTGAGATTTTTGCCATCTGCTGTTGGAGTGGGGAGTCAATGGTGGTCGGTGCTAGAGAGGAATCTAGATCTAATACTATGTGACAGAGGCAAAAACCATGGTAAAGAAAGAGATTGGGATTGTGCTGAGGACGGAAGGAGGCCATCTGGTGCCTGCGTCGGTCACTCCCCCAATTGTATTAAGAAATATTTTCCGCTTATTAATTTGACTCTCCAAATCAGACATCTGTGTAACTAGTAAAATGGTCATTGTTCATTCTATTCGGTTCAGAGACAGGTGAACTTGAAGGAGGGGAGCGCGGTTTTATTTATTTCTTACTGAAAACAGATTGGAATGCTCTTACAAAACAGTGACCGAAATTGGATACAAATTCATCTTGTTGTCTAATTCTTGACGCTGCGGGGAGTGAAAGTACAAACCTATTCGTCGTTGAGTAATCGAATAAGAATTCTCATTACAGAATGTAAAAGGGGAATCTTAGTTATCAATATAAAACATACAAAATGATTCACAACAAACTCGCAACATTTCCTAGTAAACCCAACATGTGCCTGGATGGTGACATCATTCCAAAAAGCTGGTGATAGCGGCCATCGTTGGCAGCCATTAGGAGCACCATGTTTGGGACTAGGGTCAACTCAAGAATGACACACATGCATACAGTACATCATTTTGAAGCCTGCTTCATCACTATAAAACAGTTGGTTATCCCTGTCAGGTTGGGTCACATGTAATTCATGACACAAACTATAAATCACATAAAAATAAAAGTAACAGTGAAAGCTGTAACTGGATCCTTTAAAAAGCACCAAAGTGCCGGTCTGATGTGTTCCGCTGTACGATCCTCCACGTGGGAGATACAATACGCTGCTACTCTTTACATGGAGTCTCCGAGAGAATCCGAGTCGTCCAGGGACAGGGGAAGGTACAGATCCTGTAAAAAGAAACAAGGGCAGAATTTGTTAACTTCAAAGAAGGTTGACGGCTATAAATTGTTACAATGTTGCATTGACCGTTCCCTTATTATTTTCTAACCTGATGAAATTCCAAAGAAAATTTTGGCTTATGCCTCTTCTCCTGAAATATCTCGGTCAGTCAGCAATGCAAGAAGTGACCCTGACATGTGGACTTGTGTCCCAAACACGCAGACTTGTGGACCCGTGACTAATTTAAATGCTATTGGGTAAATTTTTTAGTGCATGGTATTTGCTATAAAAAATTACAGAAATGTTGCTTAATTTTTCTTCTGCTGCCTGACTGCATTCTCATACATTGCAAGCTGCTCGTACCAACTGATGGCTCCATCTGTAGCAGTTATCGCCCTTCTCCTGAACACCCATCTAAGTTGGGGACCCGCCAAACAGAAACCTATACGCGTGTATCACGTAATCTGTTTTTTTTATCCACTAGAACAGTAGGACAGTAAGCAGAGATCTAGAAACCTATGAGGAACTGATACAGATAGCATAATGAAACACTGTATCACTTTTCATTATGCAAAGAAGAATATTTATTTGCTGAAACTGGACATTCCTTTAGATTAACGACCATGTGAGTTTTCTGAGTATTCAGGAGAGGACGGCTACAGTTCGAGTTGTCAGAGAGCTCATCATCACATTGAACATGACTAGGCAGCCTGCAATGTATTAGAATACACATGGTTGCTGAAGACAAACCAAATCCTACTTTTTAAATACCACACATAGTCCTGCATGTACGACTTGTTATGAATGGTTTCCACGTGGAGAGGCTGCAGACAGACACCCATGGAATGAATGGGGTTTAAAGCTGGCTGCTGGCAATCTGTCGCCTGTCCAGTTGCCCCGGGGTTTAGGATAGAAACCCCGGGGCAGACAGCAGTGGTAGTGTCAACGCCCTCGTACAGTATGGGGCCACTATAGATAGACTGGTAAAACCCCATGTTGAGGCAGTTTTAAGATACATGGTGCTTTCTCCGTGTGAACTCATCCTTACCTACAAATTCATGCAAATAACTGTAAACAATCAATCAGGCTTAATAAGAAATGACTTGGTATAATAGGAAATCAAGAAGGAGAAGAAACATAATACCTTGTGCTTACGAAGACTTCCAGGACTGGTTGGGGTGGAGATTGGAGACTGCTTGGATTTAGGTGTGGATAACTGACTGCTAGAAGTTCCATTAGCTGTTAAGAAATAAACACTGGTGTATAATACAAGATGTAGGGTTATAGAATTACTCATCCTCAATGAGAAAAGAACCCAGAATCCAGCGGAAGAAAATACACTTTAATATAAATACATGGAGACCTTCTGCAAGTAGACAAGAGCTGGTGAAAGATACAAGGTGAAATCGAGGGCTTTGTGAGGTCTGGGTTCAAATTTTACTTTGCGTGCCTAACAATTCTTGTAAAATTGTGTATTTTTTATAGAGAGGACTGCCAGCTGCGATCCTAAACCCTCAGCAAACATGCCCCACTATAACATGCTAGCTGTTAGGCAGGGTTAGCTGTTTCCTATAGAGGAAATAGATTTCTTAGTAAACACTATTTTAGGAACCAAGCCTTACTTTTAAGATCTTTTGCCCCTTGGCATTTGTCACAAGGAATATTTCAAATGTTGATATTCAGCATCTCTATATTTTCCAGTGCTGGAGATTTCATGGTATGTCAAATCTCACAGCAAACCTAAACCTATTACGTACCTTGATATTTACAGGATTGGCCGACTGTGCCCGGGCCAGCTGGAGGCCAGACCTAAGCAACATCGCCATGCCCTTGACATGTACAGAATGAGACAGGATGAAAGATATACGGAGGGCAAAAGGAATATGTTGCTCCTACCTTTCTGTTAAATACAGCAGAACTCCAAGATTATGTAGACAGCGGCTGACATTTACAGAAAAGGGAAAACCCAACACGACGGAAACATGGCCGAAGCCTCCAGAATAAAGAAGGCGTGTTCCTTTCCGTCTTCTAGAAGTTATAGGTAATGTCTTAAATTGAAGCAAGTGCAAACTAAGTGTCAACTAAGACTTGCCAGTCTGGATCCGGAGTCTGGATACTGATGGTGGAACATCAGACTCTTCTCACAAATAAAGAATCTTGTATTTTTTGGATTGGGCATCAGGCATCCTTCAGGAATTGGAAGTTTTTGTAAAACAAGTGATGATAAAGCGCCATGTACTGGGCCCCGGCAAAAAAGCACTGCGGGAAAAACTGCGGCAGCGACACATCGTTGTTTTTCCTGCATTGCTTTTCATAGAAAGTCTGCAGAGATTTCCTCTACAAACCTTTTGTTTCCATTATACCTATAGGGAGACCACCAGTGCCTCCGTAGGTGTAAGTGACATGCTGCGATTTCCAAAATCATGGAAATCACTGCGTTTCTAATCCGCATATTTTTAGGCAATGTGTGAATAGGATTTGCATTGCAGAGACTGTGAAACGCCACATAGGGCCCTGGCCTGACACCGTTTTGTATGTTAGCTTGTATTGACATACGTTAATTCTTATTTTATGATAGATTGCTTTTATAACTCTTTTACTTGATTACGTAACAAGTAAGATTCTACCTGTCTGTAACAAGAAGCGCTGCAGCAGCTGTAGTGTATGCTACACATACTGTATCCAGGCTTTACCTAAACACTGTAACACACACCTTAGATGTTGCAAAGCACGAGGGCACTGCAAATCTATCAGTGGTGGACACTAAACTACTCCGCATAAGGGGTGTTGGGGTGTGTTATAAGGATTCTTATACTTCCTTCCTACTATAAATGAAAAATATTGCAAAGCCCCTGTGTGCTGTATACATGCAGCGCTGTCACACAGTGCTCAGTATATTCCAAATACTAATGAAAGAAGTGCATTATCCCATATATTGTGTGCACAGTTTGTCACTAAGGCTGGAATCCCAGTTGGGATCTCAATTTCAGGATTTCTTATATATACAGTAGAGATCCGGTATAGGGATAAACTATAGGGATAAACACTTTTCTATACATTACATTTTCACTGCAGCAAAAACACAGGAATGATAAATTGATAGTTTGAAACAGAAGAGGACAGGACAACAAAGGTCTGCGATTACGGAGAAGACATGACACATTCCTGACGCTAAACAGGTAGGCGCCACGTATGAGGAGTCTGAACAGACGATAACTCACCAAGGCAACATACATAAGTGGAGAATACATAAGTGGGGGTCTCATCATCCCACTGGACATCAAGGCTGATAAAAGATTTTCCTTACTTCCGTGACGTCTTGAGACATCTTTTCACGCTTCTCTTCACGTTCCTCCAATGTGTTGTATATGAATGTCGCCTCATTCACAGTATTACACCGCACTACACCAGTTCAATGAATGTCACAGTACGGTCATGTCCCCACTTGCAAATGTAAAATAAAAATCTTCTGTCCTTAAACAGTCCAACGGGGGCAAAACAACGGCGACAATACAAGTCCTTTCCTTGAGCGGTTGTGAACGTCGTGTTTCTTTTATTAGACTTGGAAGAAATTAGGTAAGACATATGATAAGGAGGTGAAGCTGTGCCACAAAGGCAAGACAAGCCGAGCTGCTAGGTTTCTTATAGGGAGATCTCAATAGCTCACAATATTATAGGGTTGTGAAAGAGTTAAATAGCGCACGGTATTTGATGCCAATGACGTTTCTCCATCTTTCCATTCTACTGGGATTCTTGTGGTTTCCATTAGACCTTGGTCAAACTACTCAAATATATTGTAGTTCCTATATCAGCAAAAATCTGTTAGCGATACATTGTCTCTGTATGCCAAAATATATGTACGGTACTACTATATACACTTGTGACACTATGGAAAGGAGCTACAAATGTTTCCAATTTACTTGCCTTTCCCCTTTGTTTTATGGACGCCGGTGACTACTATAACTAGATGATTTATTACCCAGCATTGGTGACTGTGATAAATCTGGTGTATTTTTGGACTACTTGTCTAAATTTACACCGTCTATTAGACACAGTTAGTAAATCTGGGCATTTGGTTACTAGGTGACTATTGCGGTTGAGCCGATCTTGAGATTTCAGGTTCGATTTTAAGATCTGATTTCTGATCATTTTCCAGTCGATCCTGATCGTGAAATTTGCTCGATCGCCGATCACGATCCGATCTTTCCCGATCCCTCAACCCTAGTGACTATTCATAGGTTCGTTTTTTTTTTGACGCCTCATTTTAACAGACTGTTCAAAAATAGGGCATGTCTTATTTTTGTTTTCTCCAAACTGATAGACTTCTGCCTATGAAGGATCTGTGAAAATGGGTCCTAGATAGATGCAAAATGGTCATAAAAAAGGACAGTGTCTGTCCACGATTGTATGAATATAACCTTAACATTCACAGCAAAAATATTTTATCGTCATGAAGGTCTGCCTACCAAAGTCACACCAATGGCTTATATCAGTGTTTCTGAATCTCCCATCGAGTTCAAAGGAGACCTCCTATTTTCTCAGGAATGGGCAAATTGGAATCCCAATTTTTGGGATCCGTGGAGTTGCTGTTGTCCGACCCTATTTCCCTTTTAGAGTGTCCACCTTCTTGTGCTTATTGGTTGGCCTCTGCTATTACAGCAATGGCTCTGCCGGGTGATACAATTGATCTATTGGTTATGTGTGACCACCATCAATGTACACATGAGGTCGACAAGGTATCAAAAAAAAAAAAAAAAAAAAAAAAAAAAAAACAGGGACACCATAAAAACTTTGTTACATTTTGTAAAACTAATTCTGAATGAGTGATGAGCTAACACAGAACTATAATATTTAACGGGATTTCATTGGACTTTGTTATTACCACGAAACGCGGGAATCTCCGACTGTCTACAGGGTTTTATGGTCTGCATAAGATCACTCCATGCGGACGGTTCCTGATGGGATTTGAATAAGGATCAGCTTTTTAATCCTTATGAAACCAATGCGGCCTCTACTTCCTTTTCTTGTGATATCGCTTGATCCTTCGCCGTGAGATCATAGGAACATTTCGCAACATCTTCGGTGGCGTTTTCATTTTTGATGCGTTTGAATGGATCAAATGAGGCGGCACTTATTCGAGTTTTTATGGAAGGCCGCACTCAGCACATGGCAAAGCAAGTGGCAAGTGGTGTTCACATTGCGTTTTATGAAGACTGCGTACTGTGTACACTAGGAAAGCTACCGGTCTAGGGTGACACTAGTCTGACGGGGCCAAAATAGTGTCTGGTCTAGTCAGTATATAGCTAAAAATGAGGATTGAGCATCATAGTAGTCTATGCATTCAACAATGTATTTAACTCTATCTACTAAACAAATACATATTATACAGTATCTTACTTTAACATGGGTGATGGAGGCCATTGTATGCCATATGGTAAACATATTTTAGGTAGGATACCTTTTTAACATTTGCAAGCTTTCTGACCTACAGCAATTCTTCTTCTCTCTTTACTCCATGTTTTTTTACACGGTGACCTCCATTTAAGTGGATTCATGCTACTGAAATCTCAAAAATTTAGGGTCGATCTTGTTCAAATCCAAAATTTTTGGCAGAATCAATTTTGCAAATTACACGTTTGGTGTTTGCCAACCATGAAAGAGGAAGTGTATATAATTTCATTAGGTTTTGGCAAACTAAATTACACCCGATCCCCCATTTGCAAGGAAGTGGATTTGTTTTTTTATGTAATCCACAACAGCTATATTTCCGATACAAATATTCAATGAAGTTATTCTGATTTCTGCCATTATCTTACATGACCCAAAATAATTGAACATTTTTCTTTCCAAAACCTTCAGCTTCCGAGAACAAGGAGGAGACTGATTCTGAGGTCTGATCACATAATGCATGCTGGTTGTAAGATAAAACACATGCCCGGGGGAGTCCAGACACATCTGTATTTTCTCCCCTGCACTGAGTCGTCTCACCAGCTGTCAGTCTAAATGCTGCGGACGTTTCTACGCGAGCGGTTTTTGCGCTTATGACACAAATTCTGTGTAATTTTATTTGGTTTTGTAACATCCAGTTAAGCTTTATCACCTAAGAGAATGACATCTGCTGTCTTGGTGGTGCTGCCATCTTTGGAAGCCCCAGGGAGCAGAATGTAAAGTCAGGACCTGATTGACACGCTGGATCTCTGGTGTGTAATTGCCGCAGACTTGTGCAAAGGCTTTTGTCTCCTCTCTCCAACCCCTCCATTAAGGAAGCATGAAATTAAAGCCCGGAAAACATCCCTTGCTGATTAGATTGTCTTGTTTCAGGGATTAATTTGTAACTATTACAATACCAGGCATCCGGAATTTGCTTACTAAAGCAATAACGTAGCGTCCGTACTGTATGTTACTATGTATTAATTACAGTATGGCAAAGCTTAAATGTGCATAGTAATGACTCAAAGCCGAAAGGCATCGGAGTGCACAGACTATGACGAGGGAACAATGGATGCAGAGGGCAAAGCTGGCACATCACAGCTTATGGCAGCCACTTGCGTAAATACCCCAAATGCAACATATCTTCACTGGTCTACTTTGATTCCATTTGCAAAGATGGAGCCCACTTTTATTAGTTAAGGTGATTATTGTGCCAATCTTAACCAACCTTCCACATTCTCTCCTACAGATACACCGAACAACCATAACATTACAATCGCCTACAGTGTGTAGGTCACCTTTGTGTCTCCAAAACCACTTTGACCCATCGAGGCCTGGACTCCACAAAACCTCTAAAGGTGTCCTGTGGCATTAAGATGTTATCGGCAGATCCTGATCTTTTAAGGCCGGGGAGTAGAAAAGTGGGACCTCACAAGGTGAGACGGGTGATACAAGCAAATCCCATAGATTCTTGATCAGATCCTGGGAATTGGAGGCCATGTCAACGCCTTAAAGTCTTTGTCAACATGTTCTACATTATCTTGCAGAAAGAGGCCACTGCTGTTAGGGAATACTGTCTCCATGATGGGGTTTACTTGGTCTGTACAATGTTTAGGTAGGTGGTGAGTGTCAACGTAATAGCCACGTGAATACTAGGGCTCGGTGTTTCCCAGTAGTGCGTCCATGTTGCACTTCCTTGGACCATTCTTGGTAGGAACCAACCACTGTATTGGGAAAATCCTGCTATTTTTTAGATGACCTTGTCATCTAGCCATCACAATTTGGTCTTTGTCACAGTTCTTCTGGTTCTTGCCCATTCTTCTTGCTTCCAACACATTGACTTTGAGAAATATTCACTTGCTTCCTAATGTATCTCACCCATGGACTGGTGGAACTGTATTGAGATAATCGATATTATTCACTTTATCTAGCAGTGATCTAAGGATGTCGGAGTTCTTAAACTAACCAACGACCGCATGATTTTTCCAGGAAACTGCTAAGCTGTATTTGGCCATTTCAAGGAGATTTTTTAATATTGATGACCTATCACTAGGATAAGTTGTCATTGTCCAACAATTCTGGAACTACACAGTACACAGAGCTGTAAGGACATAGCTCCATGCACTGTGTAGTATCTGTGCCGGGACACTGCAGCTCAGTTCCCATTCCAGCGACATATCCCCTTCCTATTGGATGACGCCATCTTCTTTTGGCTCCAATCGCTGCATAGTTATGGGCCAGCAGTTCCGCGTATTGAGTGACAGGTCAGACCCCCATTGATCTGCCATACGTTAAGAGATAAGTCATCAATATGAAAAGGCTGAAAAATCTCATTGACAATAACTTGAAAAGTGCAATGGCCGCATACTGTCACGTACACAGTACAGTCATATTGATGTCACCACCTGTCACAATCCAGAATAACCCCCTTTGGCAGAGCGGACCGCTGCGAGACCTGCAGGAAGAGAGGGGATGTTGTGATGATGTCACTGGGATGTTGTGATGATGTCACTGGGATGTTGCGCCGACTCCAGTGCCATGGCCAGCTGTGCTAGGTGACGTGGTTGAGCATCCATGGCGCGAACAATCCGATCGAGGTGGTCCCACAGATTCTTGATTGGGTTCAAGTCCGGGGAATTTGCTGACCAAGGGAGTACGGTAAACTCATCCTGGTGCTCCTCACACCACACACGTACACTGCGAGCTTTATGACACGTCACATTGTCCTTCTGGTAGATGCCATCATCCTGAGGACAAACAATTCCCATGTAGGGGTGAACATGGTCCGCAAGGATAGATACATACTGGTGCTGATCCATCGTGCCTTCCACAATGATGAGTGCGCCTAGATGGCTGATGACACGCGCCTCCTGCCATTGGTTATATAACATAGGCACTGGTCACATTAATATGACTGGACTGTGTATCATGTGCGATATTGTTGCAATTTTAGAATCTCCATTCTATTCACCATATCCAAGAACGTTTATAAAAAACTGAAAAGAATATTAAAAGACTTCACACAAATAATAAACTTCTATTTTTTTTTTTTATTATTATTTTAGAAGGAAATCTTTTCAGTTTCTTGCCATCAGAACTGTTCCCCACCTGAGTCCGCAGGAGATTTGCTGCGACGTGTTGGTGCTGGGCTCTTGGCAGAACTTTTAAGAGCACTAGAAGCGGATTTTGGAGTCTGTGCTGGAGCTCCTTTCATCACACGGCACTCTGGAAGGTGAAAACAGAGAAAATGACTGAGATATAATGTGAACAGTTGCTTATCCTTGGCTGCAAAGGAGGGGAAATAGTGCAGGGAAATGTGGTCAAGCACAAATAAATAGTCTGGTACAGACATACATGATTTATATTAGAAGTTACGCATAAATGTATTCTCCCTTAGGCTGCGAGTGCGCCAGACAACAAAATCTGTTTGCTCCTCGATTTCCAGTCGTGGAGTTTGTTGTGAGGTCAGGCAGAATTTATAGTCGGCTACACAATGCCAGGTTTTCACACGAAAGTGCAGAAATGAGATAATACGACGGCAAAGAAATCAGCAGCGTGTCAGGCCCCCCCCCCCCCCCCCAAAAGTCGTGATATGCTTTGCTGCACATTCGTCAAGCCAAACATAGAAAGTAACACGGCTCTTGTAAGAAATGCTGGAAGGAGAGAAAACTGTCAAATTAGGTTTTCTACAAAATAACCGCTGACTAAGGAGGTCTGTGCACTCCCGCCACCGCGCGGCCAGCGGTGCTGAGGATAAACGTAAGAACTGGACAAGAGATAAACACCATAAATGTGATGTATTAGCGAATGACGTGTATCTATATGTGCAACATTGTATATAGAACGAAGCCGAACCATTGACCAACTGACTGTCCAAGGCGCAGCTTCTCTAACATCGAGCAAACAGTGGACTTACCATTTTCATCCAGGGAGAAGTCATCCTGAGCGTATCTAAATTTTTCTGGGCCACAGGCAATAAATACATCATCTTCACCAAAGAAATCATGCAGACAGGTCACCTGGAAGAAGAAGAAATGCAATTGAGCAAACACAACCTTATGGACACTGCTTTACTTGTCTTGAAAATCCTGAAAGATTTTATTGTAATAAAAATATCATATTCTATATCATAAGTCGTTACATGTCATTGTGTTAGGTTGACCGCTAGGAGAGAGTTTGAAGGATCGGTGGACACATGGAGTTGCCTATCTAATAGTCTTGGCTGCTAAGATACTGTGGCTCAGGGGTCAGCAACCTTGGCTCCTTGTAAAACTACAACTCCCAGCATGCAAACTTGCTCTGTTGATCTTGGAATCCAATGGATGTGAATGGAGCATGCTGGGAGTTGTAGTTTCATAGCTGCTGACTCCTGCTGAAGTTTGGGCCTTGGTACTATATGCTTCATTTATATGTAATACAATAACTACTTACTGGTATCTGCAGCATCAGAATTTTACTGATCACCTTTGTAATTTTTGCACATGCAGGCCGTCTCATAAAAAGCTGGAACTCCCAGTAAATCCCAGCAATAAATGGCTTACTCTACCTCTATTGACAGCTTTGGGTGGGTCACACCATTTGCAATGTCTAAGCTTGAAGTGAATGCCCAATAAATACCCCAGGAATTCTCAGATTCCACTTGTTTGTTATTTTACACATGATCATCTAATAGATTCAACATGATGGAGTTAGTATTGGAGTAAGTACAGTATTTTCGTCATTTATTCATATATACAATGTAACCACTCAGTATTCCAGGGGGAAATCTCAAAGAACAGTTATGGGGCAGAGACACTTTGGCGTTGGCATGCTAGTGGCGACATATCCCTACAGATTGAGGTCCAATTTCCCTTCTTCCTTTGCAATGGGGTATGTTGGGTACTGAAAGGGGTTCTCCACTTTCTAATATTGACGGCCTAGCCTTAGGTGCTGATATAGGTCCAGCACCTCTTGTTCCAGGCTACCAGTCCCTTGTTCCAGGCTACCAGTCCCTTGTTCCAGGCTACCAGTCCCGTGTTCCAGGCTACCAGTCCCTTGTTCCAGGCTACCAGTCCCTTGTTCCAGGCTACCAGTCCCTTGTTCCAGGCTACCAGTCCCTTGTTCCAGGCTACCAGTCCCGTGTTCCAGGCTACCAGTCCCGTGTTCCAGGCTACCAGTCCCGTGTTCCAGGCTACCAGTCCCGTGTTCCAGGCTACCAGTCCCTTGTTCCAGGCTACCAGTCCCTTGTTCCAGGCTACCAGTCCCGTGTTCCAGGCTACCAGTCCCTTGTTCCAGGCTACCAGTCCCTTGTTCCAGGCTACCAGTCCCGTGTTCCAGGCTACCAGTCCCTTGTTCCAGGCTACCAGTCCCGTGTTCCAGGCTACCAGTCCCGTGTTCCAGGCTACCAGTCCCGTGTTCCAGGCTACCAGTCCCGTGTTCCAGGCTACCAGTCCCTTGTTCCAGGCTACCAGTCCCTTGTTCCAGGCTACCAGTCCCGTGTTCCAGGCTACCAGTCCCTTGTTCCAGGCTACCAGTCCCTTGTTCCAGGCTACCAGTCCCGTGTTCCAGGCTACCAGTCCCTTGTTCCAGGCTACCAGTCCCTTGTTCCAGGCTACCAGTCCCTTGTTCCAGGCTACCAGTCCCGTGTTCCAGGCTACCAGTCCCTTGTTCCAGGCTACCAGTCCCTTGTTCCAGGCTACCAGTCCCGTGTTCCAGGCTACCAGTCCCTTGTTCCAGGCTACCAGTCCCTTGTTCCAGGCTACCAGTCCCTTGTTCCAGGCTACCAGTCTCTTGTTCCAGGCTACCAGTCTCTCTTCTTCAATTCTTAGGAGTTTCCGCTATACTGGTCTAGATAGGATAGGTAGTTCTACCTCCTCTCCTCATTTAGTCTCATACTAACTGGCTCCTGTCATTCTAAAGGAGGTAACAAGCCTAAATTGTCTTTCCAAACCCCACGATGCCATATACTCAGTACATCAGTATCAGATCAATGGGGGTCCAACGCCAGGCATCTCCACCTGATATATCTGCACATAAAGACTTTTAGCCCCAACATGGCCTCTGAGCTGCAGTTGCACAGTATACAGTATACAGCACCATCTGGCTCTTTACACGGTGTAGATAATGGCTCACTAATGGAGTGCTGGACCTCCACCGATCTTAATTGATGTTTTGCTCCCATTGAGAATATAAAGTACATGCAGTGGTCATGGGCCTGCTGAGCCTCATGGCAAAATCTATCATGGGGCCCCTAGCTACAATGTGCCATTGGAAAATCTGGTATATTTAATGGGGCAGTGGGAACTGTGAGGCCTCCTTAGGGCCCCGTAGTGACAGCCACCTCCACACCCCCTATACCTAGGCCCCTGGTCATTTCATTGGGAGCTGCAGAGATGGTCAAGTGCTGGACTTTGGCTATTTGTGACACTCTCATTGACATGAATGGAGTAAGGTCGTGCCTAAGAGTGGTTTGCTATATTCCCTTAATGCAGGATTCTATTTTTTTTTACTGAATATTCTGTGTCTCCACCTCGGCCGTTCATCCCTCCAGGTGAGCTGGAGGGATGCCTTGCCTAATGCCTTGCAATGGTATAGAACAGTATAATTACATTATCATGCTCATGTGTCGGTTTTTTGGGAATCCATTCAAATGTTTCATGCAGAAAATGTTTCCGAAAAATCTGAATAATAGTCTTGAATAATAGGATCTCATTGAAGCTCTCACGCCGAGAGGTCTGCCATTCACCCCTAAGTCCTCCCTGTCTAGTAATCGAGGAGTTAATCATCTTAAATGCCGCCTTGAGCTGCCAGCTCAGAATGTCTTATGGCGCGGGGATGTGAGCTGATAACACGTTATTGCTGGTGGTAGCAAGCTACTAATTTGATTCCAATTTCTCCAGCTCATTATACTGTGTATTTATAGCAGCGCTTTCCAGAAGCCTAGAGGCGAAGAAGATCTGAAATTGCACATTTTGTCTGAGTTAGGAAAACAAAGAGAGGCTGGATGAGAGACCTCCCATCACAGCAAGGCTGTCACAAACAATGGCAGCGCAGTCATTAATAGCGCTGCTACACCTCCCACATTGTAGCGTCCCCCTCCTGCCCTTCACGTCACGCAGAGACATGCCAATGATCACCCCTGTGTTTACAGAACCATACATGGCCAAGGGTTACTCATCCATTCCCATGGAATAATACAGACTGAGCGAATATGTTACATTGAAACTGGGGCAAAGATTCCATTTGTTGTCCAAGCCCAATATCTAACTAGCCGGGCTTATTGGCAGTCCTTGTTAGGCCCCCGGCACCTGGTGCACACACTCTGCCAACCCCTCCCAATAGTGAGGTCTCTGCAGCAAGGGTCTGATATGTTGTTTGGAGCAATATTGTGCACTTATGACTTTTGGACCACTTTAGACCGGTATGTAATGGTGCTAAAACATGCCATGCAATTATATTCTAATACATAGTTGTCATTATCATCTGCCCATTCCACGGTTAATGGTCCCATGTTGCTGGGGATATATATATACGCTTACATTATCCAAAGAATGACTATCGCTTATAGAAAAGGTTCCAAAAGAGACATTGAACTAAAGGCATAAGTCAAAGATGAAAGAGTCACAAAGAAGATATTTTAGAAAAGGCAGAGTGGGGAGTATTGGAATAAAGTTGGATTACACAGACTCAGGATCCTGCTGACTATTGCCAAGTTGTGATGTGGGTACAGGGGGTAGGGTGATGCCCCAGACACAAAAGATAATGCGGACAACAAATCTTTCTCTTTATTTCACATAGGCAGGTCCAAATCTTACTGGTTACTCACAGTTGAGGCCCAGTTCACATCTGCATTCAGGGAGTCCACTTGGGGATCCTCCGAACAGAAACCTAATCCGCAAAAAAAGCGGTTACCTAAGGAAACCCACGGACCCCATAGACTATAATGGGGTCCATGTGGTTTCCATGTGAAAAATGCGGAGAGAAAAGTGACCCAAATACAAATGCGCACCGGGCCTAAGGCAAAAACATTACAGTTTATAACGCAACAGAGGCACAAGGCTTGGCGGTTCCTTTCCACTGAGACACAGTAACAGTGAGGGCTGGTATGCTTGGGGAACATTGAATTCTCCACAAGTAACACTGGCGATATTTCTCTTTGCTGTGCCAGGTCACTAGTGAGATTTTCCAGACCACATAATGTGGCCGCTCATTGCTCTAGGGGTAAATCACATTGATGGATCAGACACATTTTGGAGTTGGCACACTAGTGGTGGCATTCTCCCACAGATTGGGGGTCAGTCTCACAGGGGTTTGTTTCTTTCTTTGCAAAAGGGTCTGCTGGGAGCTTGAAAGGGTTTCCCACTTTCTAATGGCCTAGCCTTAGCCTGCTCTGATAAAGGTCCAGCACCAAGTTGGATCTTCTCTAAGGGTCTGCGTCTTGTTCCAGGCTCTCTCCTTCACTTCCCAGGAGTTTCCACTATCCTGGCCTATATACAGTAGGTCCCTGCCTCCTCTTCTTTTAGCTTCATACTAAAGGGTTCCTGTTATTTTAAAGCAAATTTTCTTAGATTATGACAATGCGCACACAGATGCAGGACAGGACCGCAGATTAGAAACCAGCTGTTCTGACGGTGCAGGAGGGATCGTATCTCACCATAAAGGTCAGTGCCCTGGGCACAGGCACGCTGCTGGAGGACTATCCCACCATGCACATACTGATCTGCTGCAGGATTAATCACTATACTCATGGCCGTCTGCCCCGCACTCAGTCATTACCCAACGCCAGGCGGAATGGCTACAGAAATGATGTCATAGTTGGCGCACAGGCAGGATTTTTAACCCCCTCACATATAGGAAATTTACAATGACTTTCACAGATCTATAAATGGTTCGGCATCGGCAGCTCTGGATTCAGGTCTGGCCTAAAATGGCATAAAGGAAAATGTATTTATAGACTGCAAGTTAAATCTCCTAACATCTGTATCCCTATAAAGTCCCAGCTCTGGTTGCAGGGTCCCAGCCCTAACTGAGGTCACCCAGATCTGTTCACAAGTTTTTTGGAAGAATAACAGAGGAACAGCACAACACAGATTTGCAATAAATGATGTTCCAGAATTGTTGCATCATCGGGAACACAAGCATTTGCAAACTTGGACAGGGACAGGTGAGATTCTCTTCAAGGACAACATAAAGGAGACCTAGGTATTTTTAGGATAGATCATCAATATCTGATCCGAGGTGGTCCAGCACTGGTGTGATTTGCTTCTGCTTCACAAGACAGTGATACATTAACTCCTGACTTGCACTTTTTGCAGCTCAGTCCCATTAAAGTGAATGAGGCTGAGCTGAACTATCAAGCTCTGCACCCGGGCAAGGTACGGTCCTGTGCTTGGGATTCAGGGAAGAGGCTGCAGCACTTATTTCAATTTGGTGATTTCTTCAAAGCTGATCTGAGGGGGTCTTGAGTGATGAACCCCCAGCCATCAGATATTGTTGACCAGTCCTAAAACAGGTCAGAAATATGTAAAGCTACATGGATATGACCGTGTATATTTCGCCATGCTGTGATTAAACAGCACATGGATGACATTCGTGTGTTGTCTGTGAGTCCATGGCCCCATTCACTGCTGTTTGTGAGCCTGGGGGGAAAAACGAACAGGCGAAGGATTTGTCTTGAGCTTTGCCCAAGGCTCACGGCTGTATACACGGGCCCAGGATAACTAGTGCTGAGTGGCAAACTTATACACGGGTATACACAGTTACCGAGCCTGGAGATAGTATGGGTATACACAGCAGTCTACACAGTATATACAGCAGTCTACACAGTATATACAGCAGTCTACACAGAAGTCTACAGAGTATATACAGCCTTATACTCAGCAGTCTTCACAGTATATACAGCAGTCTACATAGTATAAACAGCAGTCTACGTAGTATACACAGCAATCAAATCATACAAGCTTTATTGGCACGTCCCAATAGATATTTGGCATTGCCAAAGCTAGTAAAAGGGGGGGGGGGGGGAGTGGTGGTTATGGGGGGTTGGGGTGGTTGATTTGGGGTACTCAGCAGTCTACACAATATACAGAAATCTGCACAGTATACACAGCAGTCTACATAGTATACTCAGCAGTTTACACGGTATAGTCAGCAGTCTACACAGTCTACACAGCAGTCTACACAGTCTATTCGGCAGTCTCCACCGTATGCTCAGCAATCAATCAACCAGCTTTATTAGGGATAAGCCAAAACCGAACTTTAATACAGAAGTTCAGTTCAGGCACCCGAACCCTCGAAGTACAGCACAGACTTTGCAGTTTGTGTTTGTTCATCACTAATGATAATATGAGTGTGTTGTGATGTACGGGGGGGGGGGGGGATTCAGAAGCTCTGGTCTCTTTCCCAGCAGCAGTCTTTATTGCAGCAGACAAGCTTACAGGTACAGGTAGTGCTGCTCAGCAGCTCAGCATGTCAAAACAAACAAATGAAAATAAAGACCTACACCTCTCCGGCGGCTTACTAAACGAGTTATTCCCTCACTAACAAGGGAGTCAGCCTACTGCTGACCTCCTAACAAACAGGGTTCACAAGTAAACAAGGGGTGCACATACCCGGCCATTTAACAGCGTCCTTTTTGGCAGAGCTCTCTCACGCCGGTTGACTGTGTCAGTGTTTCAGTCTCTCTCCTCTCTCTCTCTCACTAACCAGCACACCTGTGCTACTTACAGAGCTCTGCTGGTCTGTTTCCAAGCCTGGAATGGATTGTCCTGCCGGACTGACCCGACTTTGTTCAGACACGGGATAACAATGAATAAGTTTCCTTATACCTTAAGGGTGGGCTACTGGGATCGGAAGTTTCTCCCATAACAAAATACTGATACAAATTGTGATACAAATATATACATATATAAATATAAACAAGTCCAATACAAATCATTGGCCTATTAAATATTCATACCAATAACCATGCAGCGGAACACGGGACATGGCTTATCAGTACGGCTCGGCCTCATTATAGGAGTAGTCAAACTTCTTCCTCGAATTTCTGGCTGCGAGAGGTTGTCATAGCAAAGACAATGAATGAATATAAATAAGGTCGGAATATTTATCCTGCGACATGTCTAGTTTTCCCATTTCCAGTTCATCAATGCAACGTTATGGTGTCCTATTTGCTACAAGGTGTAAATTTACCTTTATGGGATATGTTTATCTTCATTGTTACATTGTTAACCTGATTTATGGAGTAAATGTAACTATCCCATTCTAGGCTCATATTCACCACCATCGGTAACGTCTTACCCCCTCCTTCTTTGTACACAGTAACATAGTGATTATTTGCAAACTTCTTACAGGGCACAGTGAATGCTTTAGATACAGCAAAGGGATATTGTGCCGGGTATCAATCCCATATCTTACAAGATCGCACCGAGACAGACTGTCAGACTCTTTTTGCAAAGACAATAAACATAATGACCTACATCCGTTGGACGGAAAATCCTTTTATGTTTTCTATTATAGAACCTGTGTAATTGGATTACTAATTTGTGCTTTCTAAGCAGCTTCTTGTTTACTAGCAAGTCACTGCTGGAACGCATAGAAATCATGCGCAATTCACTGAGCTATTGCTTCCCTGAAAACCAGCAACCACAAGTTTACTACTACGTGTTGACCCAGGCACTGAGACAGAAACACTTTCCAAGGAAAGGAACCACCGTAAAGATGTTTAGGAATCAGCAACTATTTTTGGACCAATAATATTAACTCCCTCGCAATATCCTAGGAGTGTAACTTCTTTCAGCCCAGTATACATGTATACGTATCTGTTGGTATGTAATCTCCAGTCTGACCACCAGTTTGAAGTTTGCTTTGCCATTACTTCCCACTTCCTATGAACTACAGGGTTAGATGATCATCTATCAAGTCCCTCCAGACGGTTTTTATACCCCATCCTACTTGTTTTTCTGATATAATTTCTACCCTACAGGAGTGCTATAATACAGGACTCCATATAATGATTAGAATGATAAAACTCTTTCGGAATACACTGCTTCTGTGTACTATCTGTGAGTGCTGTGTGCTGAATCTCCAGTGTATTTCTATGACATGAAGCTTCATAGTGGTCCCCATTACCTCCTGCTTTTAGGAGCTGAGGGTGTTTATTCTAAGCCACCTTTGTAATGGATTCTCTCTTGTACAGAAGGTCAGCATCTTACTCACATGTTCCTTTTCTCTATGGAGAATTCCATCACGATAAGGAATAATATTTTGTGACTATTATGAAACCTATCTAATTGTATTCCCCGGGGTGCTCCATGCCGGTGCCATCTGTATTCACTGTCAGTAGGCAGTGCCTGTAGTCAGTGCAGTAAGAGTGCAATGTGTAATGTTAAAAACAGCAAACTGCATAATTGACTGCAGTGAATTAAAGCTCTTCTAGAAAAAGCTGCTTGACAGTTTCCTCACGTTTGCTGCCGGTTATTCAGCAGGCAGATCTCTCTTGAACAGCATCCAATTTATCTCCATGGATTCAGAAGACAGCCATCTCATCTACTGTACCTTGTCCAAGATGAGAAATGCAGAAAATACACAAATGCAAGCCAGACGCTTCCGAGGGCGTATATAGAAGCGACGGCATGGCTCGTTCCTGAAAGGCTGTACATAACAGGACCATTGCTATGGTCATACTGCATACAAGCGGAATCTGTTCTATCACCTGGGCAAGGTTTCATCGGATTCATTTTGCAGCCCTAGACATGAATCTAAATAGCTTGGCCAAAGCATCCAGTCCCTGGGCACATCATGATGGCTTTCCCCACACCCACGCCCTGCCTGAAGGACATTTACCTTCATTAGAAATGGACATTACATGCCAGTCTTTTTATATTCCATTGTGATTATAATTGTACTTTAATGACAAAAAACACAGCACCGAGCCGATCCTCGTGTGATACCGCTTATAAGTAGAAGAAGGTGATAGACAAATGGCTGCTCACCTGGCTTACAACAACCTTATAGGCGTTGCAACCAATGTAGAGGAAAGGGGGCAGCAGCTGGAGCACGCCATGGGGACGCCAGGACAGCAATGAATACGGACCAGCCTCCTCCAAGGAACAGGCAGAAAGCAGCGCTCAGCCAGGTTGATTAAACAGACTTCTTTATTGGCACAACGCGTTTCGGGCTAACATAAGCCCTTTCTCAAGTGGAAAATGTATCCTGCCACGGTGGGTCAGTAATGACTACTACTGCTACTACTACTACTGACCCATCATGGTAGGATACATTTTGCACTTGAGAAAGGGCTTATGTTAGCCCGAAACGCGCTGTACCAATAAAGAAATCTGTTTAATCAACCTGGGTGAGCGCTGCTCTCTGCCTGTTCCTTGGAGGAGTCTGATCCGTATTCATTGCTTTAACTGTACTTTATCACACTTATGCTTTGCCATTTGCTTCCAAAAAATGAAACACAACAAATCAATCATGGGCGCAGCGGCAGTGAAGTGATCCCTGGCATTTAGCACTTTGTATTTGCTGACGGATCCTCTATAAGTAGTAGTCACTAGAGATGAGCGAGTAGTACTTGATCGAGTAGGTATTCGATTGAATACTACGGTATTCGTAATACTCGTACTTGATCGAGTACCACTCGCTGTTCGAATGTAAAAGTTCGATGCAGAACCAGCATTGATTGGCCGAATGCTATATAGTCGGCCAATCAATGCTGGTTCTTCTCCTACCTTTAGAAGTCTTCTCCGTGCAGCTTCCCCGCGACGTCTTCCGGCTCTTCATTCACTCTGCCAGGCATCGCTTGTAGTGCGGACATGCGCAGTCGGCTCTGCTCAGGCCCGATGCCTGGCAGAGTGAATTCAGAGCCGGAAGACGTCGCGGGGAAGCTGCACGGAGAAGACTTCTCGGAGGATCCAGCCTGACCCTCACACGTGGACTTGGTAAGCATAATTTGATCAAACGTTGCCTACCCCTGAAACGAGCATTTTCCCCCCATAGACTATAATAGGGTTCGATATTCGATTCCAGTAGTCGAATATTGAGGGGCTACTCGAAACGAATATCGAACCTCGGACATTTTACTGTTTGCTCATCTCTAGTAGTCACTCGTGTACTGTATGCAGATATTTTAGAGGTTCTGTTTACATAGTTGTGTTCCAGCATAAGAACAAAGCAACAAAAATCACAGAAGTCGCTAACAAAAATGGCGCCCTTTGACTATAATGGGGTTTCACGCGTTTTACTGGACACAATAATGCGGTCACCGGACAAGAAAACCGCAAAATTTCATAATTTATTGTTCAATCACAAATCAATGGAAATCTAAATGTAACAAATCCCATAGAATGATGAGATTTTCAGATGATTCCTCGCCATACAGAATACCGAAGGTGTTTTATGTCCTAGTAAATATTATTATTGATATCGGTATCACTTTAGCTCATGGTAATTTATTAGTGTCTTAGAATAACATCCAACCAGTAATCTCCGTGACAGATGCACATATATATATCTTGCCTTAAAAATATGCAGGTCTGTCTAAGCCGTAAGATATATTACCACTCTCTATTCCAATGTGCATGTCAACCAAGTGGTAATTACAGTCATCCATCACATGCAGACACTCAGCTGTTTTCTGCACATCTTCCCCTCCTTAATGCAACTGGCAGGGGAACCGAGAGGCAAAAGGTTCAGACTTAAAGAATGACAATACAGAAAAAAAATTGCAGATCAAAACCAGACATCAGCTCATTAGACGACAGCCCGAAACGCGTCAATTCTCGTCACTTTAGCATCTCAATAACATCCTTATTGCTCGCCCTGTTTGACAGATGTTTTGACAAGTAAAACAGTGGCTGGGAAATCTCACACTTCAAAGCCATGTGGAGCGAAGGATTTATGTCTTAGACAGTAAACAAGCAAACGCAACATTCTTTGCTAGAATCCGATAGCTCAAGATATTGCACAATGTTTGCATGACTGGTTTTATTTGAGGAACTACTTGTCAAAAGGCGGTCGGTACCAATGAATTTAATAAAAACTAAAAATTTTAAGTGCACCTGTTCTGTTGTGTTTGGCTCCTCCATCTGAGAGCAGGGTATGAGAGAAGGAGAGAAGCCCGCTCTGTGATGTAGAGGGTGGTAGAATTTGCAACAGAATTATAGGGTAGAAAGGAGAATAGGATTAACAGGACTCCGAGGAGAAACAGTGAGAGTCCTCAGGATTAACAGGACTCCGAGGAGAGACAGTGAGAGTCCTCAGGATTAACAGGACTCCGAGGAGAGACAGTGAGAGTCCTCAGGATTAACAGGACTCCGAGGAGAGACAGTGAGAGTCCTCATTACCGCGCGATTGGCATCTCCTTGTATCAGGGTGTACAGAAGACAGTCAATGTCTGTGTGATCAGGAGTCTCACTGTCTCTCCTGTCCGGAATTACTTAAGAAAGACTATTCTTCTCTTACCTTTAGATGTCTTCTCCATGCCGTTGTTCAGTAGAAACCCTGGTTTTCGTCTGTATGCAAATGAGTTCTCTCGCTGCACTGGGGGTGGGCCCCAGCACTCAAACAGCACTGGGGGAGTCCCCAATGCTGCGAGAGAACTCTCTCCAGCGCCGCCTCCATCTTCTTTGGGAACGGCCTATCTGAATGTCTTCTTTCAGAGCTGGGTTCAAACTTCTAGGCCTCAGGCAGAGCAGATTGCGCATGCCCACAGCCACAAGAAAAATGGCCGCATACACAGTAAGCTGTGTAAGTTTCCATTTTCATGTGGTCACTTGCACAGTAGGCTGGTGTAAACGGCCATTTTCTTGTGGCCTGTGGGCATGCGGCTCAGCTCTGGAAGAAGATGCGCAGAGAAGCCGTTCCTGAAGAAGATGGAGGCAGTGCTGGAGAGTTCTCTCGCAGCATTGGGGACGCCCCCAGTGCTGTTTGAGTGCTGAGGACCGCCTCCAGTGCTGCGAGAGAACTCATTTGCATACAGACGAAAACCGGGATTTCTACCAAACGGCGGTGCGGAGAAGACATCTATAGGCAGGAGAAGAATAGACTTTTTTAAGGCTATTCCTACATATTATCAAGAAAAAAATGTGATTTTAATGATAGGATCCCTTTAATACAAATGTGGGTTAGTAAGTGTATGGTTATAAATGTTGGCTGAATATATATAGGATCACTCTATGTAATATTTTGCTCTATTTGGCAGTGTCAATACCTTATATTATTTTTTGCCACCATTGACATCAAAATTGAATACAAAAAAGAAAAAAGTGTTTGCATTTGCAGTTTCTCCACCTGCCGGAGCCGGCCCTTGTGACCCAACAGTCTGACCCCATGTCATTCTTATCTAACCCTCCACAAATGACTATGGTAATAAGGAACGGAGAAGGAGATTGAACTGATCTGATGGGAACAAAAAAGAATCTCACAATCTGATTTTTTTTCCCATTGAATGTACAATGTATAAAAATGTGCCGCATTGTGTGACAATAAAACCCCCAACCAAAAAAAAATTAAAAAATAAAACCCCCACCCAGGTACCTGAATATATGAAGCTATATCTGCGCTGTGTCTGTATGTTCTCGTCTACACCAAGGCAATGCAAATTTTACATAAAATCCCTTATTATTCCCGCACAATGCCGGAGTCAATTGCTATAAAAATAAAAGAAATCCGCACAATATAATGTAAATGTCTCTGTGATATCTATAATTGTAATAGCTATAGAAGAAAGCGAACATGGGGGGGTGTCAGGATTGTTGTAATGTAGGAGAATTATTTGTTGTGACCCAGATTTTGCTGCAGGAGGGATCTGACATTTATGGGACTTCTGTTCAGCTTTACATTGGCGACTCTTTGGCAGCAACGCTTTGCTGCATCGCCCGTTGTCAGACAGAGTGATACAAAAGTGAGTGTTAGCCAAAATTATGATGCCGGGGTAGGTTAGATGTGCCGGAGTTATGGAGATAAGATGAGTTTATGGCCACCAGTGGGATCTTCTATAACAGGGTAAATAAAAGCTGCACAGAGAGCGTCTGGTCCAAATGTCCTACTGATACGTGATGGACATGGGGTGGGGACGTATCTCTGACTGCACTGGTGTCTGGGAGACTGTGAAACCGATCTGGCACTGATCATAGATCAACTCCGACTCTCTATTATAGGCAAATTACCATTAAGTGACTAATATAATATACCTGCTATGGCATTATAATAGTACATGCATCTGGCATGTCTGAAGAATGTAATTTCTGCCACCATCCATGAACTATCAGGAATTACCTTTCCACCATGTCACCATTCTCACATGTCCATCAGAACTGGCCGCTCAATATCAGGGTTTTTATACTGACCGCCAGATTGGAGTCGGGAAGGAATTTTTTTCCCCTGAATTGGGGCAATTGGCAGGAGCCTCATGGGTTTTTTTGCCTTCCTCTGGATCAACACTATAGGGGGTTGTAGGATGATGGACTGATGTCTTCATCCAACCCCATCTACTATGTAACTGTAACTTTATAATGTATGTGGGACTAAAAACCAGTCTACAAACTCCCTGTACAAAGCAGAATACAAATTTTGCAAATGGCAGGTGCAAATTTGATATCTGGTGCTTAACAAGAAGTGCTAAGGATTAGAGATGAGCGAACACTGTTCGGATCAGCCGTTCCGAACAGCATGCTCTCATAGAAATGAATGGAAGCACCTGGCACAGCGGCCGGCCGCCGGCAAAGTGTGCGTGCCAGGTGCTTCCATTCATTTCTATGAGAGCGTGCTGTTCGGAACGGCTGATCCGAACAGTGTTCGCTCATCTCTACTAAGGATCCATGGGCCGTAAGGAGGTCCCAGCATCTTATGGAGCTCATAGCAATTCCTTTACTTAAAGGGTTTCCCAGGTTGACATTCACTCTCTGCTATGTGAGTGGTAAACCAGCTGTGGTCGAGTCGCCAGTGGAATGGAATTGCTTATAGTATCTGAAATTGTGCAACGTCAGACCTTCTTCAGTATGATCTCAGCTCGGTGCGCTAGAGTTCTGTGGTTTTCCAAAATTAAATAAATCTGTTCTCTGAACTACCCCAAGTCTTCGCTTATTTTTCCTTGAAAACCTTGTCCGTCAGCATTATCACTCAGGAACATACTGTGTGTTGTTTAATAGGGAGATAAGTAAAAGCTGAAACACTTCGATACAATTTCTAACAAATATTCAGAAGACAACTGTAAACTTCTTAAAATGGGTTTTCTCATAAACATAACCATATTGAAACATTTTTGCAAATCTAGGAAAAAATTTTAAATTTGCAGAGTTTTAAAGGTTTTCTTTGATCATCTTACTGGTAACAGTCTGTATCTTGATCAGTTGCCAATGGATAGGACCATGAATGCTGGAGATGGCTGTGATCTGCCACATGTCAGAGACCAGCCATGATCATTTTATTTGTGGACAGGTTATCAGGCACGGACCGTACGTACATGGGAAGATAATCCAACCACAACAAGGAAATCATGGCTGCGTTTCAGAGTATAGAAAGTTCGGACATTCATGGTCAAGACAATAGATGTCACCATTAAGATGATTGGAGGAAATATTAAAAAATTTAGCAAAAATTTAAATTATTCATATTTGCAAAAAAGTTTAACTTAATTGTCTGCAAATGTATATATTGTTGTGTTTGTGAGAATATCCTTTTAAGTATGTTTAATGCTCTCAGAGGGATAGAAACTTTGTCTAGGTTCTCAACGTCTTCATATGCTCGTCGGGACGGGTTCACACCTGCGCCCGGTCCTCGCTTTGTGGGTTTCCGTCTTCTGCCCAACAAACTGGACGGGAGACGGAAACCAGCAGTCAGTGTCCGCCTGTGAGTGTCTTCTGGTCTCCATTCTTTTTTTAACCGGACACAAAGTCCTGCATGTACGACTTTGTGACCGGTTAAAAAAAACGGTTTCGCCACGGAGACCAGGAGACGCTCAAGGGCGGACAATTTGCAAAACCCATTCAGATGAATGGGTTTGAAAACTGACTGCTGGTTTCCGTCTTCTGTCCGGTTTCTTGGGCAGAAGACGGACACCTTCAAAGAGGAGACCAGGGTGCTGGTGTGAACCCGCCCTCAGTGGTAGGGGTGAAGCACCATCAACTATGAGAGCTATAAATACAACCGGTAAGAGCTGAAACGTTAAGACTCTGGGCCTAAAGATGGCCATATCCTTGTTCAAGTTGTCATTTTCTAATAGTTATCCATCCCAACCCTTCACATCCTTGGCCAAGTGTGCCTGTAGGTAGAGGGGAATGAAACTATTACAATACAGGTTTAGTCTCCTTTGGACAGTCCTTACTTGTTCTAAGGTTCTGCTCATTCATATCAATAAGTTGTCTGTATAATGCAGGAAAGGACAGATCCTCCAGAGTAAGGTCCTCCACTCTGGTCAAGAGATGAAGCTCCTGAAGAAGACTCCATTATATCAGAATGGGTTTTCTAAACTAGTCAGACCTTTTATGCAACATTTATTCAACTCTTGCTGGGATGTATCTGGAAGGACGTGAACAATTACATTGTCCTCCCTCTAGCACGTGTTAGTCCGGGGATAGCGTACAGTGTTAGTAACTATATAACTGCATATTTTACATCGAGGCCTAGAAATCAGATGGAGATGAACATAACCGACCATAAAAGACAGAACAAGTCCGCACAGGCGCCAAAGGCTGCATTCATTGTAATTAGAGAGTGTAATTCCCGCTAATCTTCATTACTAATAGCGTCTTAGCAGTGATTGAATGTGATTTCCACACTTCCTATTCAATGGTATTTTCTACAGAGACAGGGGATTGCTATTGTTTTCCAGCAATTTTTTGGGACGTTCAATACAATACAGTAGTGTTACAACATGAACAAGGACTGCACATTTATTACACGCACCAAACTCTTATCTATCTGCGACTTTCTTATACAAAGTATCGACATATTGTAAAGAATGAATACCATGAAATGAGTTATAGAAAAATTGTATCAGATAGCGATAAACAGACATATGGGCTTTACTAATGTTCTATACTGGAAAATGTGATTTCGATATATAAGATCTAAGAAATGCATAATAGGCTTTCCAAGCAGACAGTCCCTACATCGTGTATAATGTGAATACAGTTCAGTGAGCAGGAAAACAAAGTGTGTCCATTAATAATGAATGAGGACAGCTCTGTAACATATGTCTGCTCGCTGCTGAAGTCACAAATGGGCAATATCAGTTTTTCCAAGAAAAATCAACAATTTGTCTAAATTTCTCTGCAGCAGATGAGGTGGTGTGACGGTGAGAATGATAGTACGGCATCCATAAAGTCTATGGGATCTTACCATACTATTATAGGGGTGCAGCATGGCGGGTATACTCCCCTAACACAACTCTCCTGGGCAGAATACTAATGCATAGAAGAAAGGTACCTTGTGGTGGCCAATGGCTCTCTAGCGCAGCCCTGGAGACCCCAGGTGTCATGGCGTCATGCATGAGATACAAGGCAGTGCACATTTTTGTGTAGCATTGCCAAAAATAAGACAAACTCTACAAGGATGGATATAATACTGATCAGGAGGGTGACTAGGAAATATCAGGCAAATCTGACTGCACCTCCCAACCCCACACAGTATAATACCTTCCTTACTGGCCCCCAACCAATATAATGTAAATGTAGCTGGCCCCCACACAGTATAATGTACTCTTTACAGGCCCCCACATGGTGCACTGCCCCTTTAACTGATCTCACACACAGTATAACAAACCCTTTTTTGGCCCCATACAGTATACAGCCCTCTTTATTTCCCCCATATGGTATAATGTCCCCTTTACTGACTCACCACACAGTATACGGCCCCTTTTATTGACCCCCATACACTAGATGTCTCCTTTACAAGACCCCCATAGAATATACTGGCCCCATAGTGTGACTTTGGATTACTCCAGGGGGTAATGGCCAATATCACGTACCCATTCCCAGCCCTCTCCAGGGCCCCTTATGCTTCATCTGCAGTCTCTTGCTCTATATTACATCTTGATACTGAACAACATCCATTTTCAATGCAAGGCCCCCTTAAAGGCGAAGGCAGAGGTGGCTATGGGTAAAAGGGATGGGTAATTTAGGCTTGACCCTACAAGGATATGCGCGTCCTAGCAGCCACTACGACTACTATGGCGGTAGATCCATCCCTGATTCTAATACTAGACATTCCCTTTAAGGTGACAATACACACAGCCAAGATTCATAATAACAACCAAGAGAAGAACAGGAGCCAAAATCCAGAAAGATAGCTTAGATGTGCATCTCATATGCTCGATCACCTCTCCATCTTGGGACCCCTGTTCTCATGGTCAGTGAAGGTACCAAGGTCAGACTGGCCTTGATCTTGGGGATACTTATTGTTACAAGAGTATCCCTTTAATATTGTATACAATTCTAGACCTGTGAATACATTGTACAGACGTCACTGTGTACCAAGAGGTCAAGAACCTAAACATTTCTATGTATACAAGCGATATTGTATAAGAGGTTAATCTTGGTGTTTGGCGACTATGAGAGTGGCGATAACATTGTAACGGATTGCAGACCTTTACCACTGTGTCTAACAAGAACAAAGCTTCTGTCTCGCACCGTCTCCGATTTAATAGACCCCACCCTAATTCCATCACTATTTAGTGGCAAGCTAATTGAGAAATATGTATTCTCTCTGATCACGTATCTGGGGAGGCGGCGACTTGCTTGTTCGCACCGCACAAATGCTACATTTTAAAGAAACATAGCACTTTTAATTTGCTTAGGGAGTGTACCCGCGGCTCGGAGAGCTTTGTTCTGCTATTGCTAGAAATAATCCCACCACACGAAGTAAAATACCCAGAGGTCGGCACGAGACGCTTTACCCTCTGCTTGTAGAACCGCAAATCTGCAGATTTAAAGCTACTGTGCGATTATTCACTGAGAAAACCCCAGAAGTTGAAAACCCTCTTTTGTCACAAGATGTCAGAAATCATCCGTTGTCAGAATCTCTCCGGAGCGTTTATGTTCTAGGATAATATTTGCTCTAGAAAACGGCGTATTCCTCTTTGCACTCGTCATTCTGTTCCACTTGTTCTACTAGAGAAGAGCTTGCAGGTCTTTTCTCATAGTATTAATAGTATATAGGCATCATGCACACGGCCATAGCCAGAATAAGCGATCCTGAATACAGTGCACATGGGGGGACTAGGGGGCCTCATGGTTGCACCGTGCAGGATCACTCATGCAACTATACACCTACAGGGTGTACTTGTATGTTAGAGATACATACTATACCTCAGGCTACATAATCTACATCAGACTAAGCAAAGATCACTCCGCACAGAGAACTAAATGATTCTGACGTCTTCCTTCTTTCTCCTCTTCCTTAGCTGCTATGGACTCTTAGTATATCTTCTCTTCTCAGCATATGGGTGTCTACTGCTGTAATATATTACTGTTTTTATTATCCTGTGTCTGTATTACTAGGCTACTATAACATACTGAAATTTCCCCAATGTGGGACTATTAAAAGATTATCTTATCTTATAAAAAAAATATGTTTTCTTCACCAGTGAACGGGTTATTAATTTTATATAGAAGTCTATGGAGAAGGGAGGAAAAGGCTGCTGGAAATAGCACACAAATATCTGCAGCTGCTACAATGTTGCACTCTTTTTATACTGTTGTAACTTTCAGGCTATAATTCTAATACAGAACGAGACAATAAAATGAGACAATAAATCATTTAACTCCCACGCAGCCTCCTCCTCTCCCTCCCCTCTCCATAGGCTTCTGTGTGTGTGAGTTTGAATATGAAGATGGGTTCTATATAGATATATTTCTTTATTTTTTTTTTCAATAAGCTATAGTGCAAAGTCTCTTATATTGTCATGTGCTATTCATTTATGAAAAGTTGTTCCGGTCACAGCTCCCCCACCCACCTACAATCTGTACTTATATTTTCTTATATGGCCTCCCTCTAGTAGCTAAGTCTCACATTGCTAGCACTATTCCTTATCCTTTCCTGGAGTCCATGCTGATATATCTTACCTAGATTAAGGGGGTGCCCAGTGTCCGCCCTGTGTCATTCCATCTTCAGCCCTGAGAAACTGGACAGGGGATGGCTATAAAACCTATTCAAATTAATGAATGAGCCGTCCCCTGTCCAGTTTCTTGGGGCTGAGGATGGAATGGCACAGCGCGGCCACCAGGCACAAGTGTGAGCGCCCCCTAAGACATAACTGTGCAAGTGTAAGAATATACAACAGATACATAGCCATAATATTACAATAGAGGCGTACAACAGTCAGCATTCATAGCAGTCTGAAAGACACACAGTGATCCAGTCTACTCGGCTTTCTTAGCTGTCTCATAGACTGTGGTCAGTAAAAAACAACATTCAGGACCGCGGCCAGCTCCAGACAGGACACCACATTGCTTGGCCTGTGAAGATGTGCAGCTGGTTCATCTCCTTTGAAGCGCTGAAACAAAAACTCCACAGTGACCGGGCTCAAGGACATTTACTAAGACGAATCGAGCAAAGAACATTTATTGGGAAAACCAGAAGTGAGATCGAAGACTTGACGTTTGTTGTGTAATTCAATGTGACATCTGAGTCCCAGACTGTTGTTGTAATTCTTTGGTTGTGATGATAGCCAATAGGTAATGTCCTGAAACCTTGGCCTTGGTATTAGGATGGAAAGAGGAATATGAAGATTCTTGTGGAACCGTTACTGAACAGCTCAGGAGCTTCTCAAAGAATATATTAATTCCAAACAATGTATTTAGCAAAGTGAACGTTAGGTCCAGTAAGGCTAGGTTCACATTTGCGGAGTGCTCTTCATTGTATGGAGACCTGAATGATGGAGAGCTGGGCTGCTAAAACAGCAGTTACCTGTGAGCCCATAGACTATAATGGGATCCGCTGGGTGTAGTTTCAATATAAAAACGCAGAGATCTGACAGAGAGAACAGTCTTCTGTGCAGGACTCTACTCCCAACCAATATTCGGTGGATGAGAACCTAAACTAACAAGTTGCATCGGTGCAGACAGTATGCTCATCTATTGAACAGAGTTTTCCCATGATCAGAACCAAATAAAAGTGAAACATTGTTGCAAATATAAGTAATTCAACATTTTGCAACGTTCTAAAGTGTCCTCAGGTAACGGCACTCTGTCTGATCGGTCGCCAATGGATATGACCATGAATGCAGAAAATTTCTATTGTCTAGCACCTGAGGAAAACCCAGCCATGATCTCCTTATGGTGGTCGGATTATCTTGTCGTCTCATGTCCATGCTTGACAACCCGTCCAGAATAAGGAAATCATGGTTGGGTTTCTGACAAGTCCCAGACCATAGAAAGTTCCTGCATTCATAGTCATATTGGGCAATCGGTCAAGTCAAAAGACGATCGCCACTAAGATGGTTCGAGAAAATCATTAAGACTCTGCAAATGTTTTAATTATTTACATTTACAAAACTTGTACCTTTTAAAGGTCTGTATGTGGTTATGTCAATGGGAAAACTCCTCTAAGTTTCGGTATTGGATGCCGTCATTGACCACATGAACCAAGAGCATCTCTGAGTCTCACAGTCCCAGTCTGTCCATTGATACCATGGTTGGCCAATCACTTGTCCAGCATGTAATAGCGTTTCCCCTGTTGTAGTTCTATGAGGGATATGTATGACCATAATAGCAGGTGACCGGGGATTCTGAAGACATCTTACATTTCTAAAGCTGATTCTTGTCCAGAAAAGAACATCCTATTAATATTATAAATGTGAAAGTTTGTGAGTTTGGATGTTTGTGGGTTTGTGTGTTCGGATGTTTGTTAGTCAATCACGCAAAACCCGCTCGACCAATTTGGCTGAAATTTTCCACAAACATAGTTAATACACCCTATTGCGCAATAGGCTACTTTTCGTCACAATAGCGCACATACGTTTTTCCCAGGACCCCCACAAACCCCAAACTCACACCACTATCTCTGCAATCTCACACACTTTGGACCATAGCAAGCCACAAAATTCCTATTGCCCTCTACAGCCTCGCCCCTAACCCCACACAATCTCATATACATATACTTTACCACTTTGCCCCTCACCTTAACGATACTCCAGGAGGCGCTCTATAACGCTCCGGAGCAGCCATGTTTGCCAACCCCCACCGCTCTGACAATCCGCGACACCGCCCACCCATGTCAATACCCCTAGGCGGTCTAATAAATGCAAAAAAAAAGTTTAAAAAAAGTTTAAAAAAAATATTAAAATAAAAAAAAAAAGGATTAAAAATTCAAATCACCCCCCTTTCCCTAGAACACATATAAAAGTAGTTAAAAACTGTGAAACACATACATGTTAGGTATCCCCGCGTCCAAAATCGCCTGCTCTACAAAGCTATACAAATATTTTTCCTGTTTGGTAAACGCCGTAGCGGGAAAAAATTGTCAAAAGTGCCAAACCGCCGTTTTTTCACTGTTTTGATTCTGATAAAAATTTGAATAAAAAGTGAGCAAAGCAATAACATTTCCCGAAAATGGTAGAACTACAAAGTACACCCGGCCCCGCAAAAAAGACGCCCTATACATCCCTGTACATGGACGTATAAAAAAGTTACGGCTGTCTGAATATGACGACTTTTCAAAAAAAAAATTTTAAACAGTTTTGGATTTGTTTTTAAGGGGTCAAAATGTAAATAAAACCATATAAATTTGGTATCCCCGGAATCGTAACGAAAAACAGAATACAGGGGACAGGTCATTTTGGTTGTACAGTGAACGCCGTAAAACCAAAGCCTGTAAGAAAGTCGCAGAACTGCATTTTTTCTTGAAATCCACCCCAGTTTGAATTTTTTCCCTGCTTCCCAGTACATTATATAGAATAATTAATTGTGGCATCATGAAGAAAAATTTGTCCCGCAAAAATTAAGACCTCATATGGCTCTGGGAGCGGAGAAATAAAAAAGTTATGGGGTTTAGAAGGAGGGGAGTCAAAAAGGAAACTCAAAAAATGCCATCGGCGGGAAAGGGTTAACTTCAAATACTTCTGTCCCAAAGTCACTATGTAAAGTTTCTCACAACACTACAAACTTACATTTCATATCCCATCCCTTATACACACTATGAAAACCCTACCCACACCTGTATATACCCACTGCTACAATCAGCGCAGACGAAGTCGCGGGTACCAGCTAGTTTTGCCTATTTTTAGCCACCAAGTAACTAGCCAATTGTATGTGCCACACTGCAAACATAGCAAAGTCTGAATTGGTGCCTATAGCTTTGTGTGTGTACAGAAATACTCATCATTGAAGCACCAGGGTGCAATATTTTAACATTTTTTGGAAAAATGTCATTGAACATCATGTGAACCCAAAATATGCAACGAATAGCAAATTGGCGTACAATGCGTCAGCCGATCTCCTTAAAGGCAGAGCTGACGAGAATGAAATAAAACGCTACCCAGCTGTTTTGCAGGATGACAGATAAGCCCGATCCAGCTGAGAGCCCTTTGTGTTGCTGAGGCTGTTTCCTAGCAACCTAAATTTGCAGCTGCCAGACTACAAGCGAGACTCTAGTAATACATGCAGATGTAAAGAGGGGAAGGTGTGAGCGCACGAGCCGGCTCTGCCTTGCAGATACACATCACATCACTATAGAAGCATCTAGAAATACCAGCAAGAGATTGCCAGAGATGACAGGATTCGCCTCTGCCTTGGCTATTATTCCAATAAGTTTACTTAGATATAGAAGAAAATAACTCTGATAATAATAATAATAATAATAATAATTCTCACTCCTTGCTAGCTTTCAATATGATGGACCCCAACATTCATTCCCGGGGACCCTAAATGTATGGGGTTTCACTGACACGTATATGTCCCTACAGCAGAATCAATAGCCGCGCTGGATACATTGTAATCTTTCCTATTAATAAGGATGTATTTTGCAGAACAGAAATTAAAGAAGAATTATTGGTATGAACTGCGCCAACTGTATTTATTGGACCATAAGTCGCGTCTGACTATAAGACAAAACCAAGATTTAGACAGCGCCGCCTACAGGATCCACAAGACATCTGATTTAACCCTTACAATTCCAAAGCGATTCACTGTTGAAAACGCTGTCGGGAATTGGATCAGAATCCCAAATAGCGTCTTCAATAGGGAATCGCTCCATAACTATAAGTGCTATCATGAAGACCTTAGTATCATTTTAAAGATGAGATTCTCATCTTTAAAATGAATCTTAAACCATCAAGATAGCCACATCCGGTCCGGAGATATCGGCATTAATAGGGAGGACGTAGAGCTACATCCTCCTTCAGGGAAAAGGTTAGACCAGTCCATTCTAGACACGACTGTGTTGGGACCTGCAGCATGCCTTGGGCAGTTTTTCTCCATTACTGGAAGATCTTCCTCTTCTTCCTGCTCTGATCACATATTTTAACCATTTACATTGGTCCTGGGCTCTCTTCATACTCAGAATGTCATACTTTTAAGAGCAGCTGTTCTGGGTATTGCAGCCAGGTCCCATTCAAGGAAACCAAATGGGTTGGTGCAGGGAACCCCAAGAAGTACTGATGAACCACTCAATTCAGTTTTTGTTGCTTTTTTGGTGCAGATTTTGCTGCAGTTAAGCCAAAACTGCTAGTGGATGCAGAAGGAGAGAGATGTGTGTGTCTTAAACCTTCAAGAGACAACCCAAATACCCTTGAAGCGTTCATTGAGCATAGTAAATCACTGGACACAACTGATGACAACCCTTCCTCTAGCGGGGCGGGGGGGGGGGGGGGTTGTAATGGGGTTTTGTGCGCCCTGTGGTCACCGTATCATTGTATCTAATTACTAATATGTAAGTGTTAATGAACACCCCGGATAAGACACTTGACCCCACACCTCGGGATCTGCAGGATCAGTATGCAAATTAAGTACCCCATTGTTATTGACCTAAATTAAGCACAGATGTCCAAGCCTGACATAATGGTGACCTTTGACATTCAGCCCATCTTATCTTCCCCTGCTGCTGCTGCTGCTCCCATAGATAGCTCTGTTATAGACTCAGACAGAAACATCACATATTCTACTTTATTACAGATTTCTATAAGATTTTAGGACTAATGTTATACAAATAAGGTACGGCCACAGATTCATACATGTCGCTTCCACCTGTGGGATCTGCACTTAATGGAGACCAGTTGCAGTTGCATGTGAGAGTCATATGCCCAGTCCACGCTGACACTGAAGTGACTTGGTGTCGGAGGAATGGGAATCCAAGAATGGGACCCCAATTATTCCTCCGAATGGAAGGTCAAGCACCCTAATAAGCACCCTGCCACCCTAACAATTCTCTATGGGATTATAGGAGATAGCAGAGTATAGCGCTCAGCTACAGTATCTCTGGCAAGGCCATAGAAGTCAATGGAACAACCGTGCATGCACAACCAATCATTTTTGGATACAAGGGATCCCCATTCAGCTCTGATACAGCGGTTTCCAAGTCAGTAACACCTGATAGGGGTGTCCGAATCCGGAACCCCCTAAAATGCTATATAAAATATAACTCCAGTTTTCCTTTAAGCAGACTGTCCTTTGCAGAGTCTTGTACGTGCGCTGCGCTTAAGATCTGATTTCTAGAAGTATTTTTGCTAAGGAACTAATTAATGTCTGTCTGTGTCTAATTTACATTGTAATCCGTGAGTCTGCAGCAGTTGATAAAGTTCGAGATATGGCGAGGAGGCTTAATATAAAGATTATTCTTGCCATTCCGTCAAGTCAGCTATTTTTGAAAGCCTCGCCGTATTAATCTTTTCAAATGATTTCACGGATTTCATCGCTCAGGCGCTCTATGTCAAGTTTCCTCTAATTTCTCGGCTGGCGGAGACTTCCACACTCGGAGGTGTCCTAGTAATTTCTTAGGTCAGGATTTAGGGAAGAAGTGAATGTGAAGCCAAGACTCTATATGTGATATATATGTATCAGTACTCGCTACGATAGTATTGGGCGGTGATCACTCTATAAGGTCTAAAAAGTCCAATGTGCCAAATATGAAAACTATATACTAAAATGCACCTAATACGGGGGGCCCATATTGACTAGACTTTAGGGGTGAGACAATCTTGAGATTCCATGAACGATTTTAAAATCCGATTTCCAATCGCGAAATTTGCTCAACCGCTGATTGGGATCCGATCTTTTCCAAACCCGATCACTCGACCTTAACTCTGAACAGCAGTTCCAGGGATTTACTTTCCAGCACAACCTTATACATACCATTGTGAGTATTGTAGATTTGCTTTGTGCATGCGTATAGGTCATAGTACAAGGAGGGGGAGGAGGGATATGGAGCTGAACTATCACTTTCACCTATTGTCAGACATGATACGGCTTAGACATGATCTCTAGAGAACCGGAAGTGTCAACCTATCATGAGGGTCAGGAGCAGTGTGAAAAATTCAGGATTTCATGATTTTATAAGATATTCGTAATATTTTGTCACTTCTTCGCAAATTAATCTCCATGATACAGAATATCAAAAAACAGTGGCCTGGATTTTCTAATAGTTAGACGGTGTAAATTTAGGTGGACGGAAAATGTTCCAGATTTGTCCTAGTGGCTGAGGTTGGATGGTATATTTGGGACCCCATAGACTATAATGGAGTCTGCCGGGTTTACACCTGAAAAATGCGGAGAGTGAAGTCCTGCTTGCAATATCTATTCCATTAAATGCTATATTAGAGAGATATTGTTCCCTAAAACCTTTGCTTCTTTAGGATATCTCCATAAAATGGGGCAGTACAGACGCACCATATAGCTCTGCACAAAGCAGCATGGTCCCGTACACACGCAGTGGCCAAAAACACAATTATATGGTGACAAAATAATGTGATTTGACGGTTTAGTAAATAACACGTTACAAGCAAAATAGCTAGATAACATAGCTCCATTGTTTGCAGCCTCTTCTCTGTACACTGCACAACAATCCCTTGTCCCTGACCACTCATCATGGATTAGTCAATAGGAAATATAACATGGCCTCCAATATTAAACTTTATATGCCCCCCCCCATTCAAAGCCAGCTACATCTCTATTTGCAATCACAACTCTCCAAAGCCCTCACCCATTTCCTGCAATCCGTCTCTGCATCTCTGCTGCTCGAGATGGACTTCACATGACGACAGTCAGTATCCAGACTTCTGCAATCCCATCAGGGCTCACCTATAGCTCTGCGGTGCTCTGCACTATTTCTAAGTATAGGAGCCATGTACCATATAACCCCATGCAGCTTTACAAGTCGAAATGCACATAATAAACCCTCTTGATGTATTGTCTGGTATAGTAATAGCCTTTTAATACTTTCAATATGCTTTCCATTGATGTGTCGGCTACAACACAGAGATTCCAAAAGAACAATTCATAATTGTCTTAGCAGGAGAATTGATATTCTTAGAATAGAGATTTTTTTAGGAAATGTAGTTTGCACGTTCTACTGAATCTGCGCCCTGGGTTCCTCCCATTGCTCTATTGCAGGGGGATACGTTTCTTTTGTTCTGAAAGCCGCTTATACTAAATCTTTATTGTAATGGCTGGCTACACTTTATTAGGACCTGGTGGTGCATGAGGATATAAAAACGAAAGGAGAGCAGGTTTACCCTGATTTATGGGGCTACCCCGGTGACCTCGGTAAAAAACATTACACATAACCTCCATGTCTGCTCTCCTATTACAGTATATCTGCCAGAGAACATACAACTCATATCATTACTGGAAGTGCGCGGACGTTAACAATGTTGCAGCCAAACTAAGAGTCCGCCCATTTTACTAGACATTTTTATATCACAGACCTATCGAATAAGATTCATATAATGATCGCTACAAATGTGACATAAAACATAGCACAATAAAACACAAGCGCCGCCAACCCCTAAAACTTCTTCATCTCAGTACATGTGTAATAAAACATGTTGGGTGGATTAGAACGTCGCCGGGATATTTCCTATCTAGAACAAGTATCATTTTATGCGTGTAGTAGTAGAGATTTGGATACATAGTATATTTTATCTGCCTGATTATACCTTGAATAGACAGTGTTATTATTAATCATCCAGGGGCGTAACTTCAGTAGCACGACGGCCCAGGAGCCTTAGGGGGGCCTATAAACCCTGGCATTGAGATTGCAGCTTCCATCTGGCCCATAAACCATGGGTGTGCAGGCTGTGAGCAACAGGAAGGAATGGGGGGTGCAGGCTGTGAGCAAGAGGAAGGAATGGGGGTGCAGACTGTCAGCAAGAAGGGTACATGGGTGTGCTGGCTGTGAACAAGAGGAAGGAATGGAAGTGCAGGCTGTGTGTGAGAAAGTGTGTGAGAAAGTCTGCACCCCCATTCCTTACTTTCTCTCACCCATGTACCCCTCATACTCACAGTCTGCACCCCCAATTCCACCCTATGTGAGCATGTGGGTGGTGCAGGCTGAGTGTGAGCAAGAGTGTGGTGAAATGGGGGGTTCCCCCCCTCCACATCACCCTCTTGCTCGCACACAGCTTGCACCCCTATTTCCCCTCTTGCTTATACACACCCTGCACCCCATGTCACATTCTTATTCACAAACAGCCTGCACGCCCATGTCAAAAGTTCGCCACGGGGCCCCGCCATTCCTAGTTACGCCACTATATATAAACTCTTTAAAATGCCTCTTTCTCCAAATATCAGGCCTTTTTTTCTCTTCCCTTCTCCAAAATGACATTCACTCTGAAATCTCTGCTCTATCCATCTTGCCCCGGCTCTCACAGGGGATCATATTACAAATGTTCATAGAAGATGGGAGGGGAGGAAATGAGTGGTAAGACAGAAGCACAGGCAGATAATATTGCAGCTGCATAGTAAGTTTTTATCGTAACCCAAGTGCATTATTCACAACAGTACGTCTCAATCCTTCTCTATAATATCCTACATGATCTCGATAATGCAAAGAGTTATTTGCATAACAAATCTGATATTTTCCTATAGCCAAAGTACGTCAATAACCTTCCAAGTCTCCTTACCTGTTTTCCATCCAGGGTGTAGAGTTTTTTGACCACTCCAGTCTCCAGTTTAATGGCATCAGTGATATCAGTGAGGACTTGTTCAAAGGAATGGGCCGTTTTCTTGTTGAGCAGGACACGCACAGCCTTGCGAGGCTTTACTCCACTACGAATGATCGTTACCAACTTTGGACGGACAAAGTCCTTGTTCTCCTTGGACTGGGCATTGTTGCAGCTACCAAGGGACTGTGGGCTCTTCTGAGCGGTGGACGTCTTCACATTCACTGACCAGTTTGGGTTGACATTCTTTGTATATTCCAACTTCTTGAAAAAGTTGTCAGATGAGCACACATAGCTTCCTCCTAAAACACAGGACACAAAAGTAACAATTCAGTAACCCAAAAAGAATGAATTGTATTTAGATCTAGACCAAGTGGTTCTCTGGTTCTTAAGAGATTTCGTTTTTTTTGTTTGTTTGTTTGTTTGGTTGTTTTTTTTTTTTTTTTTTGTTTTTTTTGGGGGGGGGGGTTATATCATGAAATGTTCCAAAAAGAAAAGTGACTCCAGAGATACATAAAGAAGAAACCTTGAGTCAATTCCTCCAAAATTTTTTGGAGTTTTTGGCTTCCGTTAGATTAACATGGCGGTATTATGAGATGAAATTAATGGAATATTTCGCCTTTTATAGATCAGTGGGGGGTCCAACACTGAGACCCCACTAAATCTACTTTTTTAAGAGGCCGTGATACTTGAGCGAGTACCGTGACCTCTTCACTATTTACACTGTATGTTGTTTGTTTTGTAGCGGTCGTGCAATGAAATTAAAGTGTTGTCCCCTAGAAGTGATCGGGATGAGGCTATGATTATATTGTATGGCCACTATGTAAAGTGAAGGGGTCACGGCGCTTACACAAGTGTATGAGACCCCCCACTGAACCCCCAGTGACGACCTATCCTGAGCATGGATCATGAATGAAAAGGAACCAGACAAGTTTAAAGAGTAGCCTTCAAGAACACAGGTCTGTTGCCGCCATATAGCAAAAGACTATGGAAAGAGGAGGTGGTGGAGAAATCTTAAGAACACTGCAGTGAGGATAAGCCCTTCGGCGCTCTGTACAGGTCTTAGAGGACCCCAGATGTCTGATGAATATTGCAGAATATTGCAGATATATTCTAGAAAAAGCAATGTCTTGTAATAGACCCAGACGGAGACATTACTGTGCACCTTGATCATGAGGAAGGAACTATGTTCCGAAACGCGTAGCTGTGTTTGATATACATTGTATCTACGTCTCACTCCATATAGATGTAACGAGTGCTTTTGAATGGATTGAAGAATAAAGTTTCAAATTGTAATTCATCGTTTGGCGTACGCTGGATCTTCGTATTGTCTGCAGTATATTCCTCTTTACGGTTCAAGTCCACCTGTTTCCGTGCACCCCAACAATGAAACCATAATCAATGGGTGAGCTGGATACAGGCTTCTTTTACTATTGCCGTTAGGATATGTCCGCCATGTTACCGCGAGCACGTGCAGGTACTTGATTTGTTATAGCTATTGAGAAAACTCCCATCTTAAGTGCTTGGCAGATTAATGTGACAGATCTGTATTTTGTCGGCATACTATTCATTTCACAAGTACATGTTTTCTAAAGAGGTTTATTTCCCATCCCGTTGACTTCAAAGACACAAAATAATCCCTGTTTTTAAACGAGCAGTGACCCTAAAATCTTAAGCACTGCATGTAAGACATCAGGGCTCCGGATCCACCTATTCCAGGTCCGTCACGGCCAAATACTGTACAATAAGTGGATAGAGGAGGTATACAGCCGCAGGCAACCATTGTATCACGGCGGCTGGAGAAGGTAAACCTGAATCTGTTGCCATAGAAACAAAGCGAATTCTAAATAGCGTTCCACAATAGACCGCCTGGAAACGCGTCGGCGGCTACAAGATGGGGTTAAAGAGCTCCAGTTCTATTAATGGCATTTATTTATGTCTCGAAAAACGTCTTCGGTAACATAAAGACTGCAGCGAGGTAGAACCGGCCCCATTACCAAACCTTTCTGGAAGCGAAGGAGAAAACGGGGCTTCTTATAGGATTAGCAAGGCTTGCCAGTCCCTCTAAACACATATCATAGCCGTCCATTTTCATTTCTTTCAGCTTCTAGGCCTCAATGGGATTTGCAAATTAATTGGAGCGGTTTTAGCTTTGCCGAAAAAGAGCACATGCTTATCTAAACAGCCCCTCCATTCCGGCAGCCTGTATCCTATTCACGAAATCTCGACGGCGTGACTGTCAGAAAATTCTGCCGTATCCCTCCCCGCCCTAATTTATAAATATATATGCTAAAAAATTCTGTTTTACACCTCCCCGCCAGGAGAACCCGCGGCACTTTCTGCTGTAATTTATTCCCTTTTTAGACCAATGAGTGAGCAGGACGGAGCGCGAACGCCGATTTATTTGTAATTTTAATTGGAAATCGTTAATAGACAACGTTGCTAATTGCTTTAAAGTAGATAGCGAATAGGAGGAAGATGTGTGCGCCGATATATTATGTACTAGGTGTCATGTATGTCATATTTCCTATAGATACAAGGATAGATTTCTGCAGGGATTACTCAGGTTGCATCTTGGATTCTACAGTCAATAATACGACATGGAATATATAGGTCAATGTCATTTAAGAAAGAGCTTCGTTACTTTTTGATACATTGTGACATGTAGAAAAAACAAGTGACTCAGACACCTATTAAATGCTGTGAAAATCAATGTCCTTACACCCTGGACAGTGGGGCAGAGCTTTCCATGACTGTTTTATGGTCATGTAATAAAAATCCACCTACGGCGTATTAAGTTAGTCACCGGCAGAACAGAAAACAAGGCGCTATTCCACTATGGCCGCCCTGTTCAGCAGGTGACCCAATGCTATAAAGGGCACGTTATATTTTTGGCCTCTATCTCGTCCTAGGCACATGGTGGTTGTGGTTACCTCCATCAGTTTAGCTCTATGCCAATAGTACCAGGAGTGGGCACTGAGTGTTAGGAGTTGGGTCGGAGTCTCCGCAGCACTGTGCCGCAGTTGTTGGCCCGCTCCGTCTTGCGCTCTTTAGTCCCCTGCTTCCAGGTCTCAGGGGGTAGGCTGGAATCTCTGCAGCCAAGTTTGGGGGTTGCCGGTCTCCTCCTGAGCAGGAGAGGGGACTTAAGCCTATTTAAGGTTGGTTCGGGCTCCGGACTGCCACTGGTTATTCAGTATTCTCCTGCTAGTTGCTGATAGTAAATGTTATGCTGTGTACGTTTGCCTGGTTTTCCTGATCCCTTGCCTTGACCTCTGACTCTGCCTTTGTCTCCTGACTGTACCTGCTCCTGTTTATGACCCCGGCTTGCCTCTAGACCTCTGCTTCCTGAACGCCGTTTTGTACTGCTCTACTGCTCCTGTTATCGTCTCGACCTGCCTGACCCTCCCATTGGATTTCCCACTGTACTGTGTTGCCCACTCGTTGACGACCCGGACCGTACGACTACGCTTGACTCTCTGCTGCCACTTACTAACCACCCACCACAGCCTTCTGGTTCCTTGGACTTATTCCACTGCCTGAAACATCTGTTAACAGTTCCCCGTGCCTGGTTTACTGTGATTTGTGGTGCACTGTGTGTGATTTGTGGTGCACTAGTACTGCTCTGCCTAGTAGTGTAGCCAAAATCCAACCCCACCATCTGGGGCTCTGGTGAAGACTAATGTGGGTTTGGAGTGAGTTGGTGCGGCCTGGGAGGTGTTGGACCCGCAGCGCTGTATTGCTTCCACTTTTTAGCAGAATTTTGACCGGCATGTGACCCTCTTGTCTATGTCCCTGGAAATTCCTGCATTTTAAATTCCAAGGTTTGCCCAATTGTGAGAACTATCTAAGCACTACAGTGTTTTTATTTTGAGAATTACTGGCGAGTCAGCGATGGCCTATCCCAATGACGGAAAATCCCCATTAATATCAGAAACGTCTCTTTTCTTGTACTGATATCAGAACCCCATTGCATTTTGTATGGGGAGCTGCCTTTATGTTTGTATGCATGTATATTTTGGATGCAGGGTGTCTTATACTTCTCTTAACATAGCTGCAAGGTTAAACAGATTGTCCAGTTCCTGCCTGCTACTAATATCAACTCTGATCCATGAAATGACATAGGAAGACATTGTCATGGGAAAGCTCTGCCACCTGCCATTACAATGCAAAATCTGCCTCTTTTTACTAGACAAGGCCGCCTTCCAGGCAGAGGGATGCGGATCTGCCAAGTCAGCAGAGAAAAGGACAGATGGCCCAATGGTAATGACAGCGCACAAGACGCAGTGCGACTAATGAGTGATTACAGGCTTCCTTCTTATATGGACATCAAAGAAACTTCACAAAGTGTCACGAGCGTAAAACAGACTCAAAAATTCTTTCACTGTCCAAACCCTAATAGGTTATGATGCACCACTTATACTACTTCAAGGGCAAGTGCACAGATTTTGGAGAAGGCTTATACTATAGTCTGAGGTTTTATAGTAACCGTACCATGATTGGTTTCTATTCAGTCTAAGTTTTACCTAAAAATAAATGCAAAAGTTGCACCAAAACAGCATCGTGTGTATATGGCCATATTTATAAGCATTATATCCCAAAAAGTATTTGATGTTAGATTCTATCTTCTGCGCATGCCCGGGCCACAAGAAAATGGCCACTTACACAGTAAGCTGGTGTAAGCGGCCATTTTCTTGTGGCTCGGGAATGTACAGTCGGCTCTGCCTGAGGCCTGAGGCCTAGAAGATTGAAACCCAGGACGGAAGAAGACGCAGGGAGAGGCTGTTCCAGAAGAAGATGGAGGCGGCGCTGGAGATTTCTCTCGCAGCATTGGGGACGCCCCCTGTGCTGTTTGAACACTGGGTACCGCCCCCAATGCTGCAAGAGAACTCATTTGAATACTGAAGAAAACCTGGATTTCTACCGAATGGTGGCGCGGAGAAGACATCTAAAGGAAGGAGAAGAATAAACTTTCTTAACGCTATTCCTACGTGTTAGTCAGAAAAAAAAAAGTATCTAATGATAGGATCCCTTTAATGTGGACAGCAGATGTGCCAGGATTCTTAAGAGGTTCCGGCCTTTTATTTAATTCACGAGACCCACTGGAGGTCCCATAAAGCAGAACTGAAATCCACACTAGTCAGGGAATGGCATATATTTGTCAGTTCAAGCCATCCTTGGCCTGGCCCGCCTTCATCCCTGTTCTACCCACTTTTCACCTAGGAATACACTGGGGATTCTGCACACAGCACACACAGATAGTGTAGGCAATATGAGTCAGTTGAGTTTTATAACTGTGTGACTATTGTATGGACTCCTCTATGAAATCACTGCACTCCTATCATAGGTATCTGTGGTACCTGCACTTCACGGGGTTCCTTGTCTCTTGTACAGTACTCATGTTGTGTTTTTTGCTTTGACAAAGTGCTACTTGGTTTAGAGACAATAGAAACATTGCCTTAGACAGAACATGGTGGACAGGGTAGGCGTGAGAGTTTCCAGGAGTTATTCGATAGATGCTGATGTATCCTGTCCACATGGAAGACCAAGCTCTGTGCTAGTGGTCAGACTGGTGATCACATGACCAAGCGGCCCATAACATATAGATAACACAAATTATACAGTAGAATATTAAAAATCCAATGCTGAATTTATACATTTCTATTTTTCAATGCTAGAACAAATACACTAGGCCAAAATACTGACAACTTGTTCTACTACTAAAATGTGATTTAAGAAATGTAATGGGTGTATAATTTAAGTGGCAGTATGTATGGGGAGTGTACCCCTAGTTATAAACAGCTTTTCATCAATGAATAGTGCAGGTTATTATATAAAACTTTGCAATATATCTTATTAACAAACTGCTAGGTTGTAGATAAGAGGCTGCTGGTGCACAGAATGAGACAATAAATCAATTAAAACCTATTCCCTCCTCCTCCCCTTCATAGAATATACAGTCCTATGAAAAAGTTTGGGCACCCCTATTAATCTTAATCATTTTTAGTTCTAAATATTTTGGTATTTGCAACAGCCATTTCAGTTTGATATATCTAATAACTGATGGACACAGTAATATTTCAGGATTGAAATGAGGTTTATTGTACTAACAGAAAATGTGCAATATGCATTAAACCAAAATTTGACCGGTGCAAAAGTATGGGCACCTCAACAGAAAAGTGACATTAATATTTAGTAGATCCTCCTTTTGCAAAGATAACAGCTTCTAGTCGCTTCCTGTAGCTTTTAATCAGTTCCTGGATCCTGGATGAAGGGATTTTGGACAAACAATTCAAGTTCAGTTAAGTTAGATGGTCGCCGAGCATGGACAGCCCGCTTCAAATCATCCCACAGATGTTCAATGATATTCAGGTCTGGGGACTGGGATGGCCATTCCAGAACATTGTAATTGTTCCTCTGCATGAATGCCTGAGGATTTGGAGCGGTGTTTTGGATCATTGTCTTGCTGAAATATCCATCCCCGGCGTAACTTCAACTTCGTCACTGATTCTTGAACATTATTCTCAAGAATCTGCTGATACTGAGTGGAATCCATGCGACTCTCAACTTTAACAAGATTCCCGATGCCGGCATTGGCCACACAGCCCCAAAGCATGATGGAACCTCCACCAAATTTTACAGTGGGTAGCATGTGTTTTTCTTGGAATGCTGTTTCTTTTTGGACGCCATGCATAACGCCTTTTTTTATAACCAAACAACTCAATTTTTGTTTCCAAAATGAAGCTGCCTTGTCCAAATGTGCTTTTTCATACCTCAGGCAACTCTATTTGTGGCGTACGTGCAGAAACGGCTTCTTTCTCATCACTCTCCCATACAGCTTCTATTTGTGCAAAGTGCGCTGTATAGTTGACCGATGCACAGTGACACCATCTGCAGCAAGATGATGCTGCAGCTCTTTGGAGGTGTCTGTGGATTGTCCTTGACTGTTCTCACCATTCTTCTTCTCTGCCTTTCTGATATTTTTCTTGGCCTGCCACTTCTGGGCTTAACAAGAACTGTCCCTGTGGTCTTCCATTTCCTTACTATGTTCCTCACAGTGGAAACTGACAGGTTAAATCTCTGAGACAACATTTTGTATCCTTCCCCTGAACAACTATGTTGAACAATCTTTGTTTTCAGATCATTTGAGAGCGGGCTGTCCATGTTCGGCGACCATCAAACTTAACTGAACTTGAATTGTTTTGTAGAAAGAAATGGTCCAAAATCCCTTCATCCAGGATCCAGGAACTGATTAAAAGCTACAGGAAGCGACTAGAGGCTGTTATCTTTGCAAAAGGAGGATCTACTAAATATTAATGTCACTTTTCTGTTGAGGTGCCCATATTTTTGCACCGGTCAAATTTTGGTTTAATGCATATTGCGCATTTTCTGTTAGTACAATAAACCTCATTTCAATCCTGAAATATTACTGTGTCCATCAGTTATTAGATATATCAAACTGAAATGGCTGCTGCAAACACCAAAATATTTAGAACTAAAAATGATTAAGATTAATAGGGGTGCCCAAACTTTTTCATAGGACTGTATGTATGAGGCTGAATTCTGAGGCTCGTATAATGTAAGCAAGTCCGACTGAAGATAAGGAATTAGACAAAGGCTTAATAAGCGGTGATGGAAACATATTCTTAATAAGATACATTACAAAGTTTCTTATATTCATTGTTGCAAAGATGTTTCTAACTGTGGTGGTCACATACGTTTGGCCATGAGTCAATAGCTATTTGTTACATATTTTACCCACTTTCAGCGAGGCGCTTATAGGAAAAAACCTATTGTCTCTATAATATTTCCTGTCGCTGATGGGCCAGACTGGGAGTTTCCAATAAGGGAATGAAACTGATAAGAGAATTAGTCGTGTGAGATGGAATATAGCGTTTCCTGTGGGAATTTCTACATTTCTATCCTGAAATAATAGTGTTCATTGCTATCAGAAATACAAGGGAATTTACTACATGCAGATACAAAATGGGAGGGAAGACAGAGCAATCCTCGCCATGATCAATACATTGCGATTTCATGGTCCACTTGCTTTGTCCAGCTCCCAATCGCGGCGATCCAGTGAAGGGCACCTGAGACAAATGTAACTGGTACTGGTAATCCAGAACTGCATTGTGGGTTCTGTAAATGAATACCACAAGGCAAATGTCAACGTATCCCGTCATGGTAGAGCCAAGCTCTTTTCTTGGTCTCCACAGGTTAGTACGTGATTTGAGGTCCAATAACGCTAACCTCTCCAGCAAAGTAACTACGACCCTACTTTAGACCTTAAGACAGACCTCATAATTAAGAGACAGCGACATGACCCTATAATACACAAGTGAGGAAATCTCCTTAATAAAATCCACTCTCTGCTATTCAGCAAGTATACATTCTATTTCAGCTTTCATAAATTCTCTGGAATATGCCGGGTCTTTGATCTTTGTCAGATAAAAGTACTCAGATTTGCAAAGTAACTGATCCCGTATTAAGACACCATCCGAAAGCAATTACATGAACTGAAATAAGGTAATGCTGCAATATTATTAGACATGATGTAAAGAAAACTTCAAGACTCCACCGGTCCAGGAGACAATTGTGTGAGTAAACTGTAAGGAACTTGTCATAATGACAAAGGCACAGTAGGCGCGCAGCAATGTCACGGATTACTGAATGCCAAATGACTATTTCTTCAGCGGTGCCGCGCTCTACCATTGGCAGCCAAAGCCAACTAAAAGTAACGTTCAACCTTCCACCAAACCCACTTTCAGGAGCAAACAGGGACTATGAGCACATGCATGGTCAATGCCAATGGATAGATTGAACCCACAAAATCGCCAGCACAAACTTGTTGTTGCACTGTTTGCAAAAAGTTCATGTTGGTTAGCCAAGGTAATGGTACAGGTAGCCAACTTAAAAGAGTCAATAGATCCAGTGACCATTTATTATATATCAACCAAACAGTTACTTAGTAATCGCTTATACCATTAATAACGTACCCATCAAGAATAGCTTAAAACTCAATGTAATCGGCCCAACAACGACCATGTGCCGAACCTGTCTCCGGAGAACCTATGAGTGTCCAATCTACAAGCTATCAAACACACTTCAGAGCTTGCCATGTCCCAAGCTGTCCTCTAATCTTGGAAGCAATTCCTCCTCTCAAGTTGTCCTCCAAGTTCATCCATCACTGGAAATGAGCCCTTAAACAGGGAACCATTCCTGCCCCGGGTAACTTGGGTGATGCCTGGTGTCATGGAGTCACACCATGGGTGACCCAATAAACACAACTTGGTTCCTTCCTTGTTAATGTCAGACATTGTCCAGGTAACAGAGAGGTGGAATGGCTCCTTATTTAATGGCCGCTTGCCATGCTCTCAGACAGAGGGTCAGTTTAGAAGGTAGCTTGGAGTAGAGGACAGCTCGGAGTATCACCAACTTGAGGGTACACTGGAGAACTCAGACCACTTAAGAGCTTTCCACACAAGAGCTTGCCCTACCTTGCCACAAAAATAACACTTGGACAATTTTGGATACTCATTAAAAAGGATTTCCAAGATGAGCCAATGGCCCATGTCTTGGTGGGCAGATTTGGTTGACCTGCAGGGCTACAGTGACACTTTGGCCACGGAGGAGCAGGCACCTTGCCACTATGCTGGCACTAGCAAGTAGTTGCAAGTACCCCATTCCATTAGCGGATCCATATACTGGAGGTAATTCATGAACATCCTCCATTAGATATAATGAAAGGAAGTAAAATGTACATGAAAGAGATGAATAATACGATACATCAGTGTTGGACATCGCACCAGCTTTACCCTTTACTTTTGGCACTGGGTTTGACATTGATGCTAATTTTAGGAAATTGAGGATTTCATATATGGGTCTAACACCTATAGATGAGAGATCAGAATATTTCCTGTCCGCGGATGCTTTGCTATTGGTGCTAATGCTTTTGAGGGTTCCTTTTTATGTAAACCAGCCATGTGTGCCCAAATAAATACATTCTCAGTATAAATCATAGGGGAGTGTGGACCTCCTGGCGAGATGCGGCTTCATACGCCAAAGCCCCTACGTGGTTTCCAACATTCATAGAATTCATGTTGTCTAAGGGAAACTCATCCAGCGCTATAAGAGTAGATAATCCAGCCCAGAGGCTTCTAATCCCCAAAGTGAGAAGCAAAATGTTTCCTGGAAGGAACAAAACAATATGTGACAACTATGTATGCGACCCAATGCAGAGAATTCACTGGAAAACAATTGAGAGTCATCTCAGGAGTCATAAAATTCCTGCGACACAAATATATTCTCAGCCATTATGGAAGGCTCCAAGTTCCACAATCCTGCTTGAATAGAACTTCATGTATCACTAAGACAATAAAAGGATTGTCTCGTGAAGGAAACGCCTGGTCATATGCTCTATTAGGGATTGTAGGTGTCATGGGAGACAATGCCCTGCTTGGGACTCACCCATATAAGACAGGAGAGAGGCGGGAGTCATATGCAGAGTCGGGAGTCATATGCAGAGTCAGGAGTCATATGCAGAGTCAGGAGTCATATACAAAATCATATAATCCAGGACAGAGTCAGGAGTCATATGCAGAGTCGGGAGTCATATGCAGAGTCAGGAGTCATATACAAAATCATATAAGCCAGGACAGAGTCAGGAGTCATATGCAGAGTCGGGAGTCATATACAAAATCATATTAGCCAGGACAGAGTCAGGAGTCATATGCAGAGTCGGGAGTCATATGCAGAGTCAGGAGTCATATACAAAATCATATAAGCCAGGACAGAGTCAGGAGTCATATGCAGAGTCGGGAGTCATATACAAAATCATATTAGCCAGGACAGAATCAGGAGTCATATGCAGAGTCGGGAGTCATATACACAGTCATATAAGCCAGGACAGAGTCAGGAGTCATATGCAGAGTCAGGAATCATATGCACAGTCATATAAGCCAGGACAGAGTCAGGAGTCAAATGCAGAGTTGGGAGTCATATGCACAGTCATATAAGCCAGGACAGAGTCAGGAGTCAAATGCAGAGTTGGGAGTCATATATACAGTCATAGGAGCCAGGACAGAGTCAGTTTTGTAAGAGCTTCTTCAGATATAGCAAAGCTTATCCATCTATACATTACCTAGGTGGCCTCCGTATAGGGGATGTGTCTGGCTGATTGTGCCTACCACACAGTATAATGGCCATATTAGTGCCCGCAACACAATATAATAATCTATTAATGACCGTCATACAATATAATGTCACTACACAATATAATGCCCCACTAGTGTCTGCCGCAAAGCATAATGTTGTGTTAGTACCCACCACACAGAATAATGCCCCATTATAGTCTATTTTACCATGTGGGGGGCACTAATGGGGCTTCTTGTGTTTGTTCCCTTGAGAAGTGATGGGGAAAAATAACAGGGAAAAGCTGGGAAATAACAGAACAAAGAATACGGGACCGACCAACATAACCCAGAGGCACAACAGACAAACACTTAAAGTAGTAGCACTCCAGGATGCTGCACCCTTTGAGAATAGCAGGAGCTGGTATCTAATAAACCCCTTGATCTTCCCTAGCAGACCAGGCAGAGACATTGACCCCTCTATTTGTCCACTAGGGAATGGTCAATTAGTATTTAAAAAAAAAAAAAAAAATTGCCTAAAAAGTATTGTCCAAAAATTAAGTGATTTCTTTTGCTGATATAGTGTCCACATAGTGCAGCACAGACATTGTCCCTCATTGACTAACTGGAAAGTGTCTGAAACTGCCGCCAAATTGTCGAATTTCAGACACGCAACGTCTTATCTCAGTTTCAACAAATCTCCTGCGACACATTTGCCACCTTTTAAGACAGTAGGTGGAGCAGGGCAGGGGCGTTGTCCATCAGTCTTCAGCCTGGCAGATCAGGTTGCGTGTTTCGTGTCCGTTTTTACGTTGTTGAAGATGTTGAGAATCATTCGTGCGGGCAGTGCGCGGCAAGCACACGGACCCCATTATAGTCTATGGGGTCCATGTGCTTTTACAGCACAATGCTTGAAATTGCGATTGTATTCCGTCTGCAGGGACTCCATGCGGACTCTGACCGGATGGAATACATACGCTAGTGTGAACCGACCCTAAGTGCTGGGAGCTGTGGCACCACTCTAACAAAGCTGAGAGTTCCTGTGTGAACTGAACCTTCAAACCAGGTACTGTGCCACCCGGGGTTGTTACCAGAGCGAGAGTCTGGCAGCCAAGTGTTACAGTTCTGTGTATATATAAATAATATTTTTCAAACTACAGAACCTCTTAGGCTGCAAGACACTGCAGCGAGGTCCACAGGCCCAATGGTGGGCGGCTATATGTCTGAACAGCGTGCTATAGTTAAACTGCAAAGACACTGCAGCGAGGCACTTAATGTGAACAGAGTGCAACACACACTGGCCGAGGTGCGGCGCAGTACACAAATGAAAAACTGCAGTGACAGTGGTGTGGTGCGATACTCAATGTGAACAGGGTGCAACTAAACCCTGCCAGTTAATCTCACAGGTAAGGTACACCAGTACAAGTGGAACAAACACAAGGCTGCCAAGGGTTAACACTCACCCCAGGTCAGCAAACATACATGCCCAAGCAACAGCTAGAAGCCACCACGGAAGGTAGAACATTCTCCTGCACACAGCTTAGGAGTTTCCAGGGGAGTTTGCATGTTCCTGCACACAGCTAGGAGCCATGAATAAAGTTTGACAGTCCACACAAGCTATCTCAGAGACCAAAGCTGCTGCAACTCCACAGGCTGGAACAATGTCTACCGCTCTTAGCCCTGGTGTAGAGCTGACAGTCCAGGGTTTACAGGTCCTAACTAACAGCACCCAGAACGAAGCAGAGGAACCCCACACAGAGACCTAGTCTGACAACCTGCCTGAGTACTGGAGCCTATCTCTGAGACTACTGTCATTAGCAAAACTCTGTGGACTTTAAAGTGAAGTGTGAGCCCGGGTGGGCGTCGGCTCGCACTATTTAAAGGGAAGTCCCCACCCAATAGGGGCGGTGGTGATGACCTCACCGCTCATGCTCAATGGGGGAGAAATGGCACTTAGCTTGTGAGCGGCTCCAATAGGTCTGAGCATGCTCAGTAGGGCGAAAGCTGGGCTTGGACTGACCCGCAGGTGGCGCTGTGCGCTCTGAGAGCAACCTGTGGGACCCAATCCTAACACCAGGCTCTGTATAGTCAGTCTCTTTTGTTATAGTTAGTTCTCAGCCAAGAAGGCTTTTGTTTTGTTTGTTTGTGCACGAGAAGTGAATAAATACTGAACCTGATTGCAACCCCGTCTCTGTGTCGCTGTTTCCTGCACTGCATCTACCTGAGCGATTCCCCACAGTGGCTAAAATGCTTTACTAGATCACACAGAGATTGGTGCTCCTTTCTGGCCCTGCTATAATCTATCAGGAAAGGGAAATCTGCATTCTCCATAGGGTCTGTTCTCCAGGGGAACACAGACCGAATATGCACCCTAGCCGCCATCTGTCTGTCTGTAGCATTGTCTGTAGGTATTGCAGCAGTATCCCATAGACTGCTGAATGATGCACTGCAGTACCTACAGCTTGTATGGCGAGTGAGAAGCGTAGCTTGCGGTAGGTAAATATTACCAAGAGCTGCACCAATTGTCCCCTGTTTTTACCCTAATATGGGGCACTTGGTGTCATCTCACAGGGTTTTGCCTACTTCTGAATGAGCACAATTGGATCCCAGATTGGACTGGATGGACCAATATATCTTTTTCAACCTTATCCGCTATGTAACTTTGACTCTTACCAAATTGCAACCCGGTTGCTGCTTTTACAGCACTTGCACTAGTTTTGATTCAGTACATGAGCCCAGTTATATTTTGTATGAATCCATATTCAGCACCATATTCACAACTGGGATGAACCAAATTATTTCTATAGACCTGTAAGGTGGGGACCCCAAAAAGCATTATTGTTGGCAATTCCAATATGAGCGCTGCCCCTCGCCTTCCACTGCAAGATCTGCGCTGTAGACAGTTTAGGACAGCGCACCGTCTACATGTTACTAGGCAACAAGAGAGATTGATTCAGCAGATCTGACAGGGGAGGTGTGAACACTGAAACCAGAACCTCAGGAGAGTCGGAAATTCCTATTTCCATCTGACTGTGATGCCCTTTAACCCCAACCTATGGTAAAACACATCTTGGTATAATAATATAATATAATATCTTATTAATTATAACGTTACATAATGTATCCATGTATATTATGACATTCACTAGACACGGATACAACATATTTCATCAAAAATATTGTATTCTTATATGTAATTCCTAAAAGGATAAGGAAAATAGAACCCACCTTCCTCAAGTTCATCCATACTGGAGATTTTGTTCATTCCATCAATGGTGTAGATGTAGCGGACACCCTGGGGCAAATTAATATTATCAGAGAGTGACCTGGTCAGGTCCGCCAGCAGGGCATCAAAACTTCGGAATCGGTCAGGTGACACCGCATAGACTATTCCCTTGAAATATCGATCTCCGTTGCGATAGAACCGGACCTTTTTGGCTTTCTTTTCGTTGCTGAGAGCTTGCAAAGTGCGGGTTCTGTAAAAACTGCAGTGGGCGCTGTGTGTAGGACTGGGCAATCCGTTCATTCGAGATGTTCGTGCGTTCCTGGAAGTCTTATCCCTTTCATCAAAATGACCAAAATCGAGCTCCATGTCTGAGCGCCTCCGGAGACCTAGAAGAGTCATTCATGCAGAGATGAGAATGTTTCTCCCATGTTTCGCCCAGAGATACTACAAAACAGGGCAATCCCCATGTAACATTAATAATTCCTTTTACTTGTTACCCGCACATTCTCATGTTACTCAAAGTTTGTAAATAATTTATACCAAAAGTGACTCAACTGAGGCATGGAGGAAAGCAGGGATTGCTAATTGAGACAAACAGCGGCCCGACCACCTGAGCCCATGCAAATCCGGGGCCATTGTCTGCTCCTGGAAGATTAATGAGCGCACTTTGTCGCTGCAAAGGTGACACTTTGTCTCAGGATTTTGTCTTAAATAGAATGTTATAGGATTAAGTAAAGAACCCTAGAAGAAGACTGTAAAGTGAGCGACTCTTGTGACATGTAAGTGATAGATACAGTTACAGTAATATGTTGTAGGCGATCTATAGTGTTACCTAAACTGTAAGAAGTGTTTTATTGCCATTAGTTTTTTGTTGTCAGTTTTAAGAATAAGAAACCCTTCTGCAACATTATCCGACACATTCAGAAACAGAGAGACGTGAGCTGGACTAACCAAAATAAGATCCAATATATTAGAATTTTATTATATGTAATTTCCTTCTCCACATACATCATAACATTTATCTGTTGCGTTTTTGCATCCTGACTCTAGTCAATGTCTGATGGTGCCCAAAAGTAAAATGGACCCCGGACTGGTAAGGTTATTCGGGTCTGGCCTGGGGATTAAGTATTTCTTTTATCAGGTCTATAATTTAGGGGTCTAGTCCGGGGTCAGATACTACAGGAGTCTGGGCGGAGGTCTGAGGGTATGTTCTGGGGTTTTGTAATTTAGGGGTCTGGTCTTTGGACTAATAATTTGGGATCTAGTCCAGTGTCTGATTTAGAAGTCTAGTCTGGGGTCCTATAATTTAGGGGTATATAGCGGGTCTTGTCTGGGGTCTGAATATGTTTTGGGGTTTGGTCTTGAATCTGATTATCTTAGAGTCTGAATAAGTTTATGGCTCTAGACTAGGGTCGTCTGGTCACATCTTGCTATATCTTAGCTTTGTTACACTATTTTTATGCCTGCACGGTCTGATTCGCATCTGCACATTGGTGTCTATTTGGGGAAGTCTGCTTACGGACCCCTAAATGGAAATCTTAGGACCCCATAGGCTATAATGGTTTCCGTGTGGTTGCCGCATGAAAAACGCGAAGAGAAAAGTGCTGCTTGCAGAGAGGGGAACGGAATGGGCCAAACGCAGTTTTGAACCCGGGCCTAATGGTGAGGAAACATTTGGAAGTTCAGTTGTATTTTTTTTTAACATTACTTGGTCTGAACCTTCACAGGGAACCATTATATGTTGCACTTAGGCTGTTGTATACAGTAAACTACATTTTGTTAATGGATTGAGGAAATTGTGGGGATTTATGATTTGGAGCACCGCTTTGCCTTATGGTTCTCCTCTTTCTAATAATAGATGGACAATGTGTAGACTCAATGAGGGGAGAAGCTAAAGCAACATCAATTCACAAAGTTGCAAAAACATGTATAGAATTTAGTAAATGACTTCCATCTGAAGGTCTTCACCTCCTGCGTCACCTCTTTCCTCAGATTCTAAGCGCTCACACACTCCTATTGTTTGATCTGTTCATTATTGTGTTACATTGTAACATCTGATATTGTCTGTGCATATAACCTTTGATTTGTGAAGCGCTGCGGAATATTTTGCTATGATATTATTAGGAATACAATCCCTTGAAATACTTTTTGGGAGGCCGTATATGAGGACTTGGCAGGGTCTGACAGATACATTTCTGTAGGACACGCCTGCTTTTTCACCATGACATAGACAGCTGACAGCATGTGCTAGCTGCCAGGAATTCAACGGGCATACCAAATGTTTATGTCATTACATGAAACAGATATAAAAACAGAATATATATATATATATATATATATATATATATATATATATATCTCCAGTAATGATATGATTAAATATAAAAAAATTAAAAAATGATAAAAAACAATTAAAAAAATAATAAAAAATAAATAAAATAATAATAAATACGTAAATAAAATAATGACATCATTAGGAGATTGATGGTATATACCTGAATTACGGTCTGTTGTATAATAGGGGTCTGATCCTAAATGCTGGATGTCATTTTGCTTGCATATCATGGTATAGTGTACGCAGCTGATGTGAACGCCGCTGTATCCCCTTATGAATTGTGGCATATGCAGAATCACCACTAAATTCCCTTCTCCGTTTCTTATTCCCAAGCCTTTACTTCTATAGAACACGATTTTAGCTTTGGTCATAAAATTGCTTTTATCATTCCAGTTTACAGTGTTTCCCATGAGTCATCTTCATGAGTCGGTTTCATTCTTTCACAAGCCACCACATTTCCTAAATATAAAAGACACTCCTCGCACATGTGGCATGATGTCATCTATTTGATTCTGCCGCAGCCTCAGTCGACACAAAAGAATCAGTTGCCATGGCTGAGAGATGCAACAAGAAAGCCAATTATCACATGGCATGTCCTGCAAGTTGTATGACCAAAGGCAAAAGCTGCCAACCGAGGCATCGTGCGGGCGAGGACATTCAGATAGGATTAGAGGGCCCGTCTAAATCTAACATGATACTGTACGAATCGGGATTACATGACTAATTTCAGGGGGAAGAACTAAATTCCCTGCCTAGCAATGCGATTATTTATTGCAGTGAAAGCAATGTCTGGCTTTTCATTCTTATTTGTATCTATTTATGGTCACGGAAATCGCTACATAAATGGAACCGAAAACCAAATCTATTATTACTATCTTATTACTAATAAACTGTAATCAATACAAAAAAGTATCCAATATCCGATAGCCAAACCATCAACCGTCTACGGAAAGTCATGACCTGTATAGTAAATCATGAGTCAGAAGATTGCCAAACTCGTCCCATTGACAATTCTGCCTGATCTTCAGGGCAGGAGGAGCGGAGGAGATTGATATATATATATTGTAGGAAAGATTTCGCTTTCTTTTTAGATACATTTGTGCTCATTTTGGTCATGCATGGTGAATACACAGAGAATGATGTCATCAGAATCACTGAGAAGGACCGCCCACTGGACTCTTAAGACCAAGAGGAGCAGAAATTTAGATCAATAAGTGTCAAGTTATAAACTGTTGCCACAAACAATGTATCAATCTGCTCGGCTCTTCCTGCTCTGTAGATCATTATCACCGTGACGGGTTGTCTATAAGATGTGGCCACCTACCCTCTATGATCAGCAATCGTATGATCTATCTCATAAACTGGGCTATACGGTCAGTGGCAATGTAACTTTAATATGAGCGGTCACTTAGAGGTCTGACCATTAGTCACGTCATGGTACAGGTTCAGTCAAGGCTGTTAACTTTCATGACTACTTACACCTGCCAAATCTATAGTCACATAGATCAATATGATATGATATGAGCAACATTATCCGCCAGGACTGTCTGGGTTATTACAATGTGAATGGTTGGGGTATCTAGTTATTAAACCCAATTTGCCAATCTGAGTCCAGTAGATAGTGAAGCTGTATATATCATCCCTAGTGAATCATTTCCCATTCCTCCATGCCCATAGACAATCTCTATAGACATCAGAATAGAAGCCGGCCAACGAAGTCCAATGTTTGACACATGTTTCCAAATAAATGATATGGAATGGCCTAGACAACCTTGGACTTCCACGTGTAATATTTCCACTAATGTGTTAGACTCTGTAATTCGCTCCCTGAGGACGTTCTGTCTCCTCCTCTGATTCTGTCCCCTCCTCTGATAGGTCTGTTTTAGTAAATAACTGAATTCTCCAAAAACAAAGATTCTAGAATTTGTTTGTCATGATTCTACATTGTGGCGTTCCTCTGTTACTCCTCCTGGAAATATATGACTATATGAATAGCTTGATTTCTATCCTTCCTCTTGCCAAAGGGGTGTGACTGTACAATCTGAGACCGGTAGAACTGATTGGGCAGCGTCAGACTTTGTAGGGACTTGTTTCCTACTGGTCCATGATGTTTTTAGTTAGTGTCCAACATGTGTCGATCTGTCGTGGTCAATACCAGAACAAGAGTTGCAGGTTCGCGTTCAGGATTTTGGTTGTTTGTAAGCAGATCATAGTAGGCAGAACCCAGTTTGGGGTTATTAACCATCTCTGACCCCTTTTCTTTTCCTCTGCCCAATTTTGACTCCGACCTACCATGCCTATTACCTATGTTGAGTGGCCACCCATATCAAAGTCCAAGTCAGTCCAGTTTTCTATGGTTTTCTCAAAGAAGTGTCACTAGGAAGTCATGATGACTTCTGAAGACCATGCAGCCCCATTGAACCCCATGGTCCCATTATATGTTTCGACACTTCTTTAGGGATTAGATCTGATAATGGTTGGCGGTGGTTTATAGGGACGACCTCTCTCTTCTAAATTTGCTACCGAAACAAATATAACTAATATTTCCTTTAATAGAACCACCATGATCAATAATATAAGCCACATAGAAGCTCGATGGTATGGTGTCACTTTATTGCTGTGATATAGTAGCTGCCTTGGTACATGGACGGTGCGTACACGTAGATTGTGAAGGCCACCTATGACTGATGTAAATCCTGACACATGCACCTGAATACTATTGTTCCTATTAAGCCTGCCAATAACGCCTGGGTTCAGAGAGGCCATCTCTCAATAACAAAGGATTATTGATCAGTCGCTGACACCGCTCACCCTCACCCACATTGTAGGAGCCAAAAATACTCAACAGGATTTGCTAGCCAAATTTACAGAAATATTTCCTTTGCACCAGGTAAGACCCAGCCCCACATGAAATCCTATAGTCCTGAATCCGCTCTGTGTCTTGCTGAAGGGCTGAGTAGGTGACAAACGTACATGTGGATTTGTACAGACACATCTATCACATCTATCCCCGGTCGGCAGCATGCTGCAGAGAATGGGTGGAACAAGGCAAACTGTTATCACATCCCATCTGCAGCAGCAATAGAGGAATGCCCATCGAGGGGTTAATCCCATATGACAATTGGCCTCTCCCATAGTCTACATATTTTACTAAATATCGCCAACCTTCACCTCCCCCTGTAATGTGCTGAGGGATATACGATGACACGACTATATGGCAGCATTAACAATGGGAGCCCACACCTTTCCATGCCTTCATTGTCTCCAACACTTTAATCACTGGCCAAATATTATTCCGTCTTTGCCACAATTTTACGTAGAAATCCAATTTTTTACAGCTGGTATAAGAGGTCTGATTTTATTTTAGGGGGTGTCTTATATTAGAGGTCCCCGTCTCTACACCGTTATACAAGTGCACTGCATCAATCCTTATTTCGCGACTCGCCTGTCTTCATTAACAACCACCTTTTACGATTGCGACCACACGTCTCTGATCACTGTCTGTCACCTATGTGACACAACCCTGGCGAGAGCGTCCCTATGCAGCTCCATGCTTCCCATTCAGCACCGTATTGAAATGTGCGCCATATACGTGCTCGGAATACTAACGCCATCGCTAAGAGTCAATCTTTATATTGATGGCTGATTCGGATGAAGGACAGTGGTCAGGGCGCATGCAGTGAATGGTAATCTGCTCCAATATACACGTGATGCTTATCCATTTGCCACCATTGCACAGCGGCCCCTTACAATGCACATGCAGGGATGTTACTGGAAAGCAGCGACTACTCACCACTAGCACTGGTACAAGCTGAGGAGGAGGAGGATGCTGCTGCTGCTGCTGCTGCTGCTGGAATGACGGCTAGTTCCAATCTGCCTTTGTTATCCGAGCTTCAAGCCAAGGGATTCCTGCCAGGGTGGGCGAGTCTGCTCCCTGGTCCTAGTGCCTAAAATGAGCAGACTCCTCCTGCTTTCGTTTAACCCTTTGCCTGCTGCTCTATTAACTCCTCGTCTGGCTCATCCCATTTGGATCATGCATCTGCGGTATCCTACACCCACTATCCTCTTTGTATACATATGTGATTCATAAGATGATAGGTTACAGCATCCCCGAAGGAGAGACCCAAGACACAGGCAGAGCTTATTAATTGTTCTAGTGATCTATAGTAACACATGGTGTATAGCGATGGAGTAGAGACGAATCCTACATTTAGACACAACCACATGGTTCATCTGCTCCGCTCTTCTACTATTACTATTTTATTGTATTGTCTCCGGACAGACGCGTTTATTCCCGGCTTGTGTCATTTCCAGCCGCATCTGCTGGGAGATTGTGCCAGACATCTACTACTCGACGACATTGCGTTTTCAGATTTTGCCCCCTAAGTGACTTAGTAACAACCCTTGTCTCTTAAACCTGATTTAAGCGATTTTAAAAAACCCCAGTAAGGGCGGGTTCTCACCTGCGCCCGGTCTCCGCTGTAGCCAATCCGGCAGGTTTCCGTCTTCTGCCCCGAGAAACTGGACAGGGAACGGAAACCCAGCAGTCAGTTTTCAAACCTGTTCACTTGAATGGATTTGCAAAGTGAGCGCCCGTGTGCGTCTTCTCCCTGTCTGCAGCAAAACCGTTTTCTTACCGGACACAAAGTCCTGCATGTCTGGTTTCAGTGGCGGATCCAGGCTTTGCGGTGCCCTGGGCAATTGACTTTGGTGGGGCCCTACTTACTGGGAGGTCGGGGGGTGTAAGATTAGAAAGAGGTGCAAATTTGGCTCCGCCCACTTTTATGTTGACTCCTCCCATTCTCATTCATTTTTCATGTGCTCCCACACAGTATAATCCTCCTACAGTCACCCGTACACTATATTCCCCCCCCTCTATCTCTCCCCCAGTTTCATATACACCCTTCATCTGCCCCTAGTTTCATGTCCCCCCTCCATCTCTGTCTCCAGTTTCATGTCCCCCTTATTTCATGTCCCCCCGTCTCTGCCCCAGTGTCATGCCGTTCTCCCCCCTTCATCTGCCCCAGTGTCATGCCGTTCTCCCCCCTTCATCTGCCCCAGTGTCATGCCGTTCTCCCCCTTCATCTGCCCCAGTGTCATGCCGTTCTCCCCCCCTTCATCTGCCCCAGTGTCATGCCGTTCTCCTCCCCCCCTTCATCTGCCCCCAGTTTCATAGACCCCCTACATTATGTTCCACCTTAATGTTTAACACAAAAAAAAACCCCACTTACACTCACCTTCCAATGCTCCCCCGCTGCTCTCTCCGCAGCCTCACTCATACACATAGTTGTAGGTGCGATGTGACGTCATCACATCGCGGCTACAAATGTCGGAGCGCAGCGTTAAGGAACTGTGACAGCTCCTGCTTTAAACGGCTATGTATACAGCTCAGTTGAAATTGGGACATACCTCCCGCTGACCGGGTCCGTTTTGTTAGGTCCGGGCCGTGCCGCGAGGCCCTGCTGGGCGCGGGGCCCCGGGCGGTTGCCCGGCTCGCCCGCCCGGGATCCGCCCCTGTCTGGTTTCCATCCCCTGTCCAGTTTCTCGGGGCAAAAGACAGAAACCTGCCAGACTGGCTGAAGCGGAGACTGGATGCAGGTGTGAACCCACTTTAACAGTGAAAATGCAGAGCAATGTGCAGGCAGCATGTTATAGAGCAGGAGGAGCTGCCTGGAGATTATGCTGCATTTTAAACATGGAAGGTTTTAATGAACTCTTCCAGGTTTCTGTTTTTGTTCACGTCCTCAGAGATGTCCTGTGTGCTGTATTCAGCCCTGGGGCCGGAGTTATCGATGCTGTAATTTTGGCACCACTGTCAGAAGGATGGGCCTTACCGCCTCGTGTCATCACTGAACGGTGAGGAATGACTATGCTCCTCCATAGACTTCTTTATATCTTAGCCATGGCACTGAGCTGTACGGCTCACACATTTCAGCTATCAAGCAGTATATAATACAGGACGACATGAAAGCTCCTCTTCAACTTATATCACATTGGCTTCTGATGACTTTATTATGGATTATTGATAATTCCTTGACCTCTTGATTCTACTGACCTGGATTTAGATCACCATAGAACGCCATCATACTATGTCCAGTTTATGTACGCAGGTCGAAACAAGAGTAACATTTAACATCCAGTGATCGGCTATAGTGGTCAACCCGGGGTTTAGTAGGTGGAGGTCCAGGGAGGTGTAAAAAATAAAAAAAACATTTGTACTCACCTTCCCTCACCTCTTATGGGTTGCGGCATCCACCTCTTGTTCTCGGTGATGTCATACACTCGGGACACCTGAGATTGGGCCTCGGCAGTGACTTGGGTATGTCGTGTGTCATGATGCTCAATGTGCCCATGTGACTGCTGTGGCCCAATCATAGGTTACCTTGGGCACATGATGTCATCAGGAGAGTGCCAGGCATTGCAAGGAGGTGAGGTGAGGGATGATAAGTATAAATGTTTTTTTTACTATCTCCCCTAGGCTTCAATCTATTATATTGTGGGCTCTGTAGAGACGCCAGAATCTAATAATTTACAGTAAAACATGTTGCAGCTGCCATTTTAGTTAGTCCGAAATTAATCCCTAATTGTCCGGTTTTGTTAAAAACTGCAAAAACTTTGAACTGTTCTTCTGTTTGCTTTTATGTTTTTGTTTTTGATGCCATTCAATAAATACTTTTGGAACTAAAAAACTAACAATTTGGGATATTGGGGTCAAAGCAAAGCGGTTTGTCCATTTCTATAAAGAATTTTTTTAAAAATCCCCATAGTGGCGCATTAAAGATGTCGTCTCTTTAATGACTGTCCTGTTGTATCTCCCTGTATACTGTTACTATGTATCACTTGTTCTTTCTACAAGCCGTGTCATGATTAACAATGTATCAGCTCCTCGCTCCTGGGTAAGTAACGTCCTTTTCATTTCACAGTTGCATTAGATAATGTGCGAGTGATTTATAAGCTGTAAAATCCAAATCTCACCACATTTATTAACCATTTTATCGCACATAATGCGCTATACACTTGGTCAATAATGGACTGTATAAGCGGATACATAGGCCATTGGTGGGGTGAGATAACCAAAGCCTTGTAACCTTGTAACCTTGCGTCTCATTTACACCCAACACCAAGGGCACCCTAAAAAACCAGGAGACTCTCACCAAGGCATGCTCTGTGACCAAGGGTCTGAAGGGCATTTGCCACCAAAACCATCATGACACCATCTTGGGCTTCCTTTGCCACTTTTGGCTATATTCTAGAGATCCAGACACACTATCACAGTCATGTAAGATAATCTGGGCTCCCGCCCACTCCAGGACTCCTCTTCCAGGCTGTAGTCATGATTGTTTCTTTACATGTGTAATGGAAGAAAGAACCCTGATTGCAAGACTAGTCACTTTATGTCCATTGCCCTCATCCTATGGCCAGAGACATAACTTCAAGCTCCTAGGTTCCAGTGCAAAATCTGTAACACAGTCCCCACTATCTATAATGCTGGTGTTTCTTTATATGGAGGAGGTCTGTGGTCCCACTCCGATTCCAGGGCTTGGCAGTCATTGCTACCTCTGCACCCTCCATAGTTGTGCCCCTTTCTATGACAGAGGTGAGCAACGGACATTGATAAGGCAAAACAATTTACTCACAGTAACAACCATAAAGCTAAATGAAACATATAGATACATATAGGATAAAGAAATAATGACCAGCAAGAAGGCCATGAGGAATCAATGTCAAATAACATACATGTGAATATGCCCTAAGTAGCCCTCAGGCCCTATTCACATCTGCGTTTGGGTTTCCGTTCGGGGAGTGGTTACCTGAGAAACCCATGGACCCCATAGACTATAATGGGTCTGTGGAGTTTCTGCACTTTTCTCTCTGCATGATCTGAGCAGAAACCACACGGATCTTATTATAGTGTATGGGGATTGTGGGTTTCCCAGGAAATAACTTTTTAATGTGTATAGGAACCCCCAAACGGAAACCTGAATGTAAATATGAACTGGGCCTAAGACTGGTCTTACACGACTGTAGTGGTTTTTGCGGTGCACAATTTGCTGATCAGCAACACCAATTTCACTCCGACTGTGTCCATCGGCAAAGTGCACAGTCCATGCCGTGATGTCCGTGACTTTGCAGACCTGCGGTATTCAGTGCGGACCTCGGTCACACCACGGACAAAATATGTGGAGGTGTAAGAGGCCGCACTGAATACAATGTGTCTGCAAATGGTCCACAATTAAGAACCCACAACTGCGAACCAATTGCGGATTTAACTTACGTTCGTGTAAGACCAGCCTGAGAGTGTCTACCCTATGTTTTCAGCCAATTTAAAGTTTGGTCCTTACCATGGTTGACACAAATATGTGCAAAACTTTAAAATCAGCATAAATACAGAGACCTGCACATTTAGAAATGAGCACTCCTAAGGTCATCAGCAGTTTCTCCATGAATGACCTGATGGTGCATTTTGCAAATCAGCAAAGCGATGGTTCTAATACTGTAACAAAGACGTATTTGCTCGTAGTCTCTAGTTCTCTAAATACGACACTTTTGTATCTCTAATGCAAATCCTGCTCTTACTTCACACACATCAATACTTGTGCACTTCTAGGTTAGGCTGTAGATGGTAACCAAATGAGTGTTCTGGAGAATACAGAGCCAGGGGTGTCACAACCTAAAGGGGAAGTGACCAAGAAATGGCCTATTGTTTAAATCACTTTTTTTTATATATTAAATATATTTTTTAAGAATTTTTGGTGATATTGTTTTTAATTTTCCATGTTATTAACTATATATATATATATATATATATATATATATATATATATATATATATATATATTTTTAAAAAATCCTAATTATCTTGCAATTCCAAGTCTTAAAAATGGACTATGGACCATAGACACAATGGTTGGGCGCAGACCCTATTGACCTCTATGCAGAGTTTTGTAGGCATGCTCTGTGACCTCTGAAGGGGCCATGTCTCAGAAGGGGTTAGTTGATAAGCTATGAAATCACCTAATGTGAACTTGGAATTGTGTGACTTATCTACATATAAATGATAGCTGTCATCAAGTGCAGCATCCCAGAGTGCACCTGCTCTAAGTGTTTGTCTGTTGGTCCTCTGGGTTATGTTGCGACCACCTTTACACTCTATTATGCCAAGCTGTGACACATCAGTTTGGTAACATTGCAATTTAACCAGACCAACAGGTGCAATAGGGACAGGGGTTTAACCTTTCTTTGCACAACACCCCAACTATTCAAGGAATGTGCCGCCATCACTTTTGTCTTTAGGTTTGGAGGCTCGGGTCCCAAGTTTGCTTTGGGACAAAAAGATTTGGTACAAACCACACTTTAAATTAGCTTAAAACATTGTGCAGAACTCTCTTAGGGCTAGGAACCTATTATCCAACTAGGAACCTACTAACCTACTAAGAACCTACTAACCTACTAGGAACCTAATATCCAACTAGGAACCTACTATCCAACTAGGAGCCTACTATCCAACTAGGAACCTACTAACCTACTAGGAACCTACTATCCAACTAGAAACCTACTATCCTACTAGGAGCCTTCTAACCTACTAGGAACCTACTATCCAACTAGGAACCTACTATCCAACTAGGAACCTACTATCCAACTAGGAACCTACTATCCAACTAGGAGCCTTCTAACCTACTAGGAACCTACTAACCTACTAGGAACCTACAATCCAATTAGGAACCTACTAACCTACTAGGAACCTACTATCCAACTAGGAACCTACTATCCAACTAGGAACCTACTATCCAACTAGGAGCCTTCTAACCTACTAGGAACGTACTATCCAACTAGGAACCTACTATCCAACTAGGAACCTACTATCCAACTAGGAGCCTTCTAACCTACTAGGAACGTACTATCCAACTAGGAACCTACTATCCAACTAGGAACCTACTATCCTACTAGAAACCTACTATCCAACTAGGAGCCTTCTAACCTACTAGGAACCTACTATCCAACTAGGAACCTACTATCCAACTAGGAACCTACTATCCTACTAGAAACCTACTATCCAACTAGGAGCCTTCTAACCTACTAGGAACGTACTATCCATCTAGGAACCTACTATCCAACTAGGAACCTACTATCCAACTAGGAACCTACTATCCAACCAGGAACCTACTATCCAACCAGGAACCTACTAACCTACTAGGAACCTACTATCCAACCAGGAACCTACTATCCAACCAGGAACCTACTAACCTACTATGAACCTACTATCCAACCAGAAAGCTACTAACCTACTAGGAACCTACTATCCAACTAGGAACCTACTATCCAACTAGGAGCCTTCTAGCCTACTAGGAACCTACTATCCAACCAGGAACCTACTAAACTACTAGGAACCTACTATCCAACTAGGAACTTACTAACCTACTAGGAACCTAATATCCAACTAGGAACCTACTAACCTACTAGGAACCTACAATCCAATTAGGAACCTACTAACCTACTAGGAACCTACTATCCAACTAGGAACCTACTATCCAACTAGGAGCCTTCTAACCTAATAGGAACGTACTATCCAACTAGGAACCTACTATCCAACTAGGAACCTACTATCCTACTAGGAGCCTTCTAACCTACTAGGAACCTACTATCCAACTAGGAACCTACTATCCAACTAGGAACCTACTAACCTACTAGGAACGTACTATCCAACTAGGAACCTACTATCCAACTAGGAACCTACTATCCAACTAGGAACCTACTATCCTACTAGAAACCTACTATCCAACTAGGAGCCTTCTAACCTACTAGGAATCTACTATCCAACTAGGAACCTACTATCCAACTAGGAACCTACTATCCAACTAGGAACCTAATATCCAACCAGGAACCTACTATCCAACCAGGAACCTACTAACCTACTAGGAACCTACTATCCAACTAGGAACCTACTATCCAACTAGGAGCCTTCTAACCTACTAGGAACGTACTATCCATCTAGGAACCTACTATCCAACTAGGAACCTACTATCCAACTAGGAACCTACTATCCAACCAGGAACCTACTATCCAACCAGGAACCTACTAACCTACTAGGAACCTACTATCCAACCAGGAACCTACTATCCAACCAGGAACCTACTAACCTACTAGGAACCTACTATCCAACCAGGAAGCTACTAACCTACTAGGAACCTACTATCCAACTAGGAACCTACTATCCAACTAGGAGCCTTCTAACCTACTAGGAACCTACTATCCAACTAGGAACCTACTAACCTACTAGGAACCTACTATCCAACTAGGAACCTACTAAACTACTAGGAACCTACTATCCAACTAGGAACTTACTAACCTACTAGGAACCTAATATCCAACTAGGAACCTACTAACCTACTAGGAACCTACTATCCAACTAGGAGCCTTCTAACCTACTAGGAACCTACTATCCAACTAGGAACCTACTAACCTACTAGGAACCTACTATCCAACCAGGAACCTACTAAACTACTAGGAACCTACTATCCAACTAGGAACTTACTAACCTACTAGGAACCTAATATCCAACTAGGAACCTACTAACCTACTAGGAACCTACTATCCAACTAGGAACCTACTAACCTACTAGGAACCTACTATCCTACTAGGAACCTACTATCCAACTAGGAACCTACTATCCAACTAGGAACCTACTATCCAACTAGGAGCCTTCTAACCTACTAGGAACCTACTAACCTACTAGGAACCTACAATCCAATTAGGAACCTACTAACCTACTAGGAACCTACTATCCAACTAGGAACCTACTATCCAACTAGGAACCTACTATCCAACTAGGAGCCTTCTAACCTACTAGGAACGTACTATCCAACTAGGAACCTACTATCCAACTAGGAACCTACTATCCAACTAGGAACCTACTATCCAACCAGGAACCTACTAACCTACTAGAAACCTACTATTCAACCAGGAAGCTACTAACCTACTAGGAACCTACTATCCAACTAGGAACCTACTAACCTACTAGGAACCTACTATCCAACCAGGAACCTACTAAACTACTAGGAACCTACTATCCAACTAGGAACTTACTAACCTACTAGGAACCTAATATCCAACTAGGAACCTACTAACCTACTAGGAACCTACTATCCAACCAGGAACCTACTAAACTACTAGGAACCTACTATTCAACTAGGAACTTACTAACCTACTAGGAACCTAATATCCAACTAGGAACCTACTAACCTACTAGGAACCTACTATCCAACTAGGAACCTACTAACCTACTAGGAACCTACTATCCTACTAGGAACCTACTATCCAACTAGGAACCTACTATCCAACTAGGAACCTACTATCCAACTAGGAGCCTTCTAACCTACTAGGAACCTACTAACCTACTAGGAACCTACAATCCAATTAGGAACCTACTAACCTAATAGGAACCTACTAACCTAATAGGAACCTACTAACCTACTAGGAACCTACTATCCAACTAGGAACCTACTAACCTAATAGGAACCTACTATCCAACTAGGAACCTACTAACCTACTATCCAACTAGGAACCTACTCACCTTCTAGGAACCTACTATCCAACTAGGAACCTACTATCCAACTAGGAACCTACTATCCAACTAGGAGCCTTCTAACCTACTAGGAACCTACTATCCAACTAGGAACCTACTATCCTACTATCCAACTAGGAACCTACTATCCAACTAGGAACCAACTACCCAATGTCTACCTCTCTAAGGTGAGCACAGTCAACGTTATGTCAAAGTGAAAAGTGACATTATTATCATTTGGGATCTCTTCAGACCCCAGATTATACTAAATTGAGGCCCAGGAGAGGTGTAAAAAATGATTGATTTGAGCTGATATTACCGTACAATTTTATATGGTTCGAGCAGTCTGGGGTTGTGGCCCTAATACAGTCCCTAAAATGCAGCTTTATGGCCATAAGGAGTAAAATGGTAATTTAATAATTAGTCATTTTAGGAATTCTACAGTAAATCTGGACCAAAAACTAAACGTAGCACCGGAGGAAAGGACTGGCTGGCATTCTGCATGTATCCTGATGAGACTGCCCTGATATACAGCCCAGTCTGCAGTGCACAGGGTAACACTTGAGAGCCGCTGTCATGCTGCGCCAGCAGATGATTGCTCATGTGCAGAATTCTCTGTGGGCCGTGCGGCTCAGCTGTTCTTCAGGGACACTGGCCTTCCACCCGCATAGTAGAAATAATTGTAATTCAGCCGCACTGACTTCCTGTTACCAGCTCTGACAGCTGAGGGACCGTCTCTGTGTAAAGGGCTTTCCCTTGTCCGCCACCCACCCCTCTTCTGCCTAATGCACCAATAAGCTAATAAAGGTGCCTGGTCACTTTGGAATCCTCGTCCCTGTAACACCTGCTCATTCACATATTATTTGCTAAAGTCAATTCAGGAACTTAAAGAAAATTTGCAAAGCAACACTCGCCCCGCTTACCATGTGTTTATGACATCACTGTGTTCTTACTTGGCGGACAGGGTATGGATGCAACTGCTTATTTGGTAACTGCTATAGCTATGTATGCAAATCTTTTAGGTGTGTATCATTATCATCACTATAAGGTAGAGGTAACGTGTGGTTCTATAATGTGCAGAGCCCCCATCAAAGTATGCCAAACTGGGAAGAGGTGGGTCATGGAGGCGTGCAAATGTTGAGAGCTAGACTCAGTTTTGGAGCAGGGAAGCTAGCCTAAACATAGATGAAATCCCAGAGTCTGCAGAGGCCGGGAGGGAAATCTGAGTCCAGAGGAGTGAGCAATGGCAACTGAGTTCCTGGTAGGCAGATGGAAGTGTCCACAAAGCAGAGGTGGTGCTGTACTAGCACGACACTGAGTGAAGGAGAGGGACACTCCTTATACAAGCCATGTGGCTGACCATACCTTATTAACCTATCTAACTTCCTTTTTGATAGAAAGCAGGCTGAACATTCTCCTCACCCCACAACATGCTAAATTATGCTATGGGACTACTTGCAGCTTTGAACCTTTGCAATGTGGAGGATTAAAAGGACAATAACAAGGCTTACTAGTGAAATCCCAGCACTGGTTAAGCTTTGTTAGTATTATACACTCTGGTTCCCAGAAACCCCATTTATTGTGAAGGGCAGAACTCTTGTTCCTCTGTCTCCCCTGCAGTCACATCAGCTGGCATCACCGACCCCCTATAGTCATGGAGCTGGTCCTGTGCTATGGCTGAAATGCACAATGGAAACCCAACATACATTAACATCCTACAGATTCTCTATCCATATCACAAGTCATTTTCCATGAGCATAAAAACAATTGGAAGCAATGTTTTTTAGCCACATGAAACATCAAAAATCAGGTCAAGTGGTGCGGGATACAAGTGGTGCGGGATACAAGTGGTGCGGGATACTTGTGCGATGTCTCCTGTATGTCAGTGTGCCAGTAATCTGCACTTGTTGCAAACTGAGACAGACAGAATCCTTGATCTGAGATACCAGTAGACCATAGACCTCTAGGCCGGGATGTCAGCACTGCTCTGCTTTCAAATTTCAATGTTGAGGAGCAAATCCATCTACCCCTAAAAAAGGACCTTTTACATCCTCATAGATGTGTAGTATTATATACTGCAGGAAAGCCTCCCCCCCTGACAGTACAAGGTTTGGGGGCAATGCTCACACCCCAGCAATAACTCTAGTCTGTAAAGCCTGCCCTCCAAAAATAGACTGGACACGATTACTGGCACCTCAACTTAATATTTGTTGCACACCCTTTGGAAAAAACAACTGTAATCAATCGCTTCCTATAACCTTTGACGAGTTTCTTATACCTCTCACCTGGAATTTTGGAGCCTCTTCTTTTGCAAACTGCCCCAGATCTCTCATATTTGAAGGGTGACTTCTCCCAACAAGTTCAAGGGAAACAAGGATGGAGACAAGCGCTTCATTGCCGCCCCTTTCTGCCTTTACACTACTATGGGTCTGTCTCCTCTCTTTGTACAGTCCATTGTACACACGATCAGCACATGGGCCAAAAGAGGAACCGCATAAAGACAACTAGAAAAAACAAGGCACACGGTTACAAAGTATTTTTTGTCCTTATATGTGTTTTTGTGATATGGCTAAGAGAAACATTCCGGCACAATCCTAAAGGAGGTGTTGCTAGATGACCCGGCCATTTACGGGACTGACCACCTGGATAGTTTGACCACAGATATGAGTCACATCGCTGCCTGTTCTTTGATGTGTCTTTCCAATGAATGACAATGGCTAATATAATGTCTGGTGACTAAAATTTACACAAATTCATCCTAAAAGTTTTATTCTAATTGCTACTGTTGCCAGATGGGGTATGTCTTCTATATATACTCTCTACGTCTGCGTATGGTCCAGGTTATTGTATATACAGTGAATCCATTTTGAGACAAGCACCCAAAAATTGTATCAAAAAGTTGGCTGCCTAACATTGTTTCCACATCCGCTTTGTCTCATCATTGTTGAGTTGATAAGGGTTTTACAAGAAAGCCCCTTATAAGCTTCTGAGTATAATTTTATAGCTTAGACGGCAGCTGCCGAGTGACCTCAGTCTGGGACTATTTAGTTAAATGGGGATTGTGGTCACATGTAGGGTGACTAATCTGTAAATCTAAAACCAAAATAACTCTCAGCAACGCCAAGACGGGAATCAAGGAGATTCACTGGTACCTGCCAGCCAATGGAAAGTGGTCACATAGGATATACTATAAGCAGAAGTGCAATGCACTGATACATATATGTGCATGTATCTATATATAATAAGATAGAACACAGTGGTTGTATCAACTTACAATGGCCGGAGGTTAAAATTCATTCACCGCCCTGATGATTGTGACATACAATGACAGAGACAAAGCTGATCGTTGTCACATGAGATTAGATATCCTTCCCATTGGTAACACCCCCGTCATACCGAAGAGCGTGTACTGAATGGCTGGCTAGTAGCGCCTCCCTATAATATATATATATATATATATATATATATATATATATATATATATATATATATATATAGTACAGTGTTATTGTGCTGTCATTTACTTCCTTTGGACACCATGTGAGGGCACATCCATTTTATTCATACGATACACTGTGTGTTCTGTGCTGAACCCGGAAAATACTCATAGTTATAAAAAGCTCTGACTTTCATATGTTATGAAGTGTAATAAAGAGGAACTTGGACATGTCTGTGTTGTGTAGTCTTGTCCGCTTTTATTGTTTCACTTATTCAGAGAAGGGACTGTCGCCCAGTTGTCCCTGTCATTAGGACAGTTGTGGCAAGTAGATGAGGACAGGGGTTGGGTGACGTTTAGGATTCACTTCTCTGTCTTTCCCTTCCTCCCTGGTTTCTGCAGCAGCCATTGGAGAATTGCACAACTAGCACAACTAGCAATATCCCTTACAACACAAAGTGCTCGATTTATTCCTAACATTGGAAGAGCAATAACAATGGAGAGTTCTAACAAAATCCCGGATTGTTACATCATTGCAAGTTCTCATATTTACTAAGACAGATGTGTCAGGAGATGTAACAGATTTTCCCCTTAGTTTATTGCACACCGTTATAGTTTACTATTCGCTATTCTGTAACATTTTTCACAGAATACTGATATATACCACAATAATGGAAGCCAAATGGACACGTTTTTAGCCTCTTTTATTTACGTCCGTGCTTTGCTAGAACTCTACCTTATGTTATTGCACTCGCAAATGCAACTGACCCGACTGATATGACTTGTCTGTAACGTGATGGCAGTGAAACACTGGAAAGGATGGAGGTGTTGTAGGGTCGCAGATATTACCGCGAGCTCACATCGCCTAGCAACCATCTTCCCGATTCGAAGCAATCAGTTAGGTGCAATAAATAACTCTTTCAGTGCCGACATCCATTAAGAATTCAGGTGAAAGACGTCTGACAAGCTGCAATGGTAGAGATAGATTCATCACTGACAACATGTCTATAGATTAGAGTCCAGCATTGACAGTATTGCCCCATGCATATGATCAGTTCCGATGTGCGGCCGGAACAGAAGTCCCGATAGATGTGAATGTATAACTGTGATGGTGTTTCATCTCATTGACGTAACAGGTTACATGTGGCCAGGGCCGGCTCCAGGTATTTATGGGCCCTTGGGTGACAGAGCCTCAGTGGGCCCCCTTGTGGAGGAGGCGGGGGAGTCGAGACACTGTGCATCGCAGATGAAGCGAGTGACGTCACGCAGGAGTGCGGCGTCACCAACGCCATACCTCCCAACTTCTGAAGAGTAGAAAGAGGGGAAAAATGTGCGTGGCAAATTTAGCTCCGCCCACTTTATGTTGACTCCGCCCATTCTCATTAATTTATCATGTGCTCCCACACAGTATAATCCTCCTACAGTCACCCGTAAATTATATGCCCCCCCTCCATCTCCCCCCCAGTTTCATATACACCCTTCCTCTGCCCCCAATTTCATGTCCCCCCCTCCATCTCTGTCCCCAGTTTCATGCCGTTCTCCCCCTTCATCTGCCCAGTTTCATGTCCCCCGTCTCTGCCCCAGTGTCATGCTGCTCCACCACCCCATCTGCCCCAGTGTCATGCCGTTCTCCCCCCTTCATCTTCCCCAGTGTCATGCCGTTCTCCCCCCCCTTCATCTGCCCCAGTGTCATGCCGTTCCCTCCCTCCCCTTCATTTGTCCCCCAGTTTCATTGGGCCCCCTCCATCTCTGTCCCCAGTGTCATGCTGTCCCCCCCCCCTCATCTGCCCCAGTGTCATCCCGTCCCCCCCCCTCTTCCCTTCATTTGCCCCCCAGTTTCATGGGCCCCCTTCATTATGTTCCAACTTAATGTTTGATACAAAACAAACACTTACACTCACCTTCCATCGCTCCCCCGCCGCTCCTCTCTCCGCTCTCTCACTCCATTCACATAGTTGTAGGCACAATGTGACATCATCACATCGCGCCTACGCACACCGAAGCTGGCCCGCAGCGTTAAAGCAGGAGCTGAGCTCACAGCTCCTGCTTTAATCGTCTATGTATTCAGCTCATCGGCGTCCGTCGGACGCCGATGAGCTGAAATTGGGACAGGCAAGTGCCTGGGCGGGCAAGTGCTGTGGGGCCCCCAGAGGCTCTGTGGGCCCCGGCACTTGCCCGACTATGCCATGCATTGACGTTGGCCCTGCATGTGGCCATAGAAAACTATGTAGAAAGGAGAATAGAAGAGGAGGACACACACATGGACATGAGAGGAGAATAGAGGAGGAGGACACACACATGGACATGAGAGGAGACTAGAGGAGGAGGACACACACATGGACATGAGAGGAGAATAGAGGAGGAGGACACACACATGGACATGAGAGGAGACTAGAGGAGGAGGACACACACAAGGACATGAGAGGAGAATAGAGGAGGAGGACACACACATGGACATGAGAGGAGACTAGAGGAGGAGGACACACACATGGACATGAGAGGAGAATAGAGGAGGAGGACACACACATGGACATGAGAGGAGAATAGAGGAGGAGGACACACACATGGACATGAGAGGAGACTAGAGGAGGAGGACACACACATGGACATACTACTGCAGCATTGGTATTCTACAGAAGGGCTTTATTCACATGCATACAGTTAAAGCTCCATAAATGAATAGTGGGGATTAGAAAACACACTCAAATAATTGCTGCTGTTACACTCCTTGCCTTTTAACACCGCTAAGTTGTAGATAAGAAGGTGATAATACACAGAATGAGGCAATAAATCAGCCAATTGGCAGGAGAATTCTGCTAAGCCCCTCCCTGCTCCATAGAGCTCTATGTGTGCGGCTGAATATGGAGATGAATAGAATGTAAACAAGCCGTCAGACTGAAGATAAGGAGCAGGAGAACAGCTTAGTAAGCGGTGAAGGAAACATCTTCTTATTAAGATATATTACAAAGTTTCTTATATTGACTTGCACAATTCATTTATGGAACGTCGTTTACTATAAGAGGTAACACTTTAAGTACTTGTCCATATTGTCCTAGAGGCTGCATTTGAGGAAATAGGAGAGTTATGGAGCAGAAGCTCCTGTGTTGTCCTTGTTCTGTCTGTAAGGTGGTAGAACCCTCCTCCTTAATATCACACAATCGATACAATCCAGGGCTGGGATTCCTAAAGATCATCATCACGTCTGCTTTGTCTTCGAAGATTTTTGTCTCTATGTAATATAATAATAAATAAGATGGGTGAAGGTTTGTGTCTTGTTTTTGATATTGCATTGAAAGGCGGTGGCTGCACACGGAAGGTGCTCAGTCAGTATCTGTCATTCTGTCATTCTGTCATGCCCCCCCCCCCCCCCCAGTTTTGTGAATTACCGTTAAAACATATATGTAAATGAGTCCTACCTTGCATGGAATAGAGAATTATAATAACAATAACATATACTAGAGATGAGCAAGTAGTATTTGATTGAATACCTCGCTGTCATAGGAATGCGTGTAAGCGGCCGAACACCAAGGGGTTGAGCGCATCAAATATTCACTACGCTTAACCCCTTTGGTGTTCGGCTGCTTGCATGCATTCCTATGGGAGCGAGGTATTGGATTGAATACTACTCGCTCATCTCTATTATATACCGTTATAGAGGACAAGTTCTGTGCGAGATTTAATGTTACATTGTTGGATAATGACTTTCTGTAACCAATGCTGCCACCTTGTGGTACATAGTGTCAGCGACAGGGGGGGAAACAAAAATACACAGTTGCAGGAAATTGTAAAAGGGTTCTCAGGAAAATGGGGAAAAAATAAATAAAAAATCCATGTCAGGTTTCTTATCCGGATACAGGCCGCCCTTAGTCACATCCAAGAATTAGTTTTGCCTAGGGGAATACTTGACAACTCTTCTGAGACATCCAGGAGGTTAGACCACTGGAGGAGAGGGCAGATCTCCCGTGCCCATCAGGCTGTCTCTTAAACCTTTATAGACGCAGGCTCGTTTGTACATTAATACTTGGCAACTTTTTTTCATATATTTTATCCTTCCCCAGCTTGCAAAATGTATGTAAGTTTTTAAAGTTTTTCTCTGTCGACATAGTTATATGAGTGTTAGGAACCAAATACAGTATAGAACGGACAGATAGTCCTGGACAAACAGATTCTCCTGCAGACCGAGGCACAACAGGACTGAGCATCTAACACTCTCCAAACCGGAGCAGAACCAGGCCCCAGAGGCCTTCACCAGAGCTCCTGATAGTGGAGTTGGACTTGGTAAATTCTGGGACCCAGAACCGCAACTGTCCAGAGAGCGTCACATGCACAGCGCACCACAAGCTGCAATGGAACCAGAAAACCCAAAAGTCACTCACCTAAGGGCTCGCTCACATCTGCGTCCCGGCCTCCTTTATGCAGGTTTCCTGCTCGAAACAGGGCTGAAGACAGAAACCTGCAGTCACATTCATTTGAATGGGTTTGAAAAGTGTCCGGCCGTGAGCGCCGGTGAGCGTTTTGTGCTCTCCATGGCGAAACAGTTTTTTTTAACCGGGTACAGAGTCGGACATGCAGGATTCTGTGTCCGGTTTAAAACAAACCTGTTTCGCCGCAGAGGGCATAAAACGCTCACCGGTGCTGACGGCTGGACTCAGCATGACAGGTTGAAAGCGGAGTCCCGAAAGCTGGTGTGAACCCGGCGTCAGTGGGTGAAGAGACAGATGAAGCTGGTCAGCGGAGTTGAGTGCAATCACAGGAGTTCGCAGAAGATGGCGGGAGCACCGCAGAGTAGTCATACAGGCTGGATCAGTATTCAGGAGGTCACGCAGTTCCGAGAGATTAGACAGGACGTAGTCTGACAGGCCGGGTCATACACAGGAGGTCACGTGGTACATAAGGGTGCAGCAAAGGGTAATCAGACAAGCCGGGTCATACATTAGAGGTCACAAGGTACAGAGTCACAGGTCAGGTCAGGGAGAGGTGGTCTTCAGACAAGCCGGGTCATACACAGGAGGTCATGTGGTTCAGAATCGCAGGTCAAGGAGAGGCGGTCTGAAATTCAGGAAAGGTCATACAGAGAGGGTGAATAGCAGGAACACAGTAGGAGGCAGGAAAAGCAGGTCAGGAATAGACAGGAGCGCAGGGTGAGCTGATACCAGGGAATCTGAATGAGCAGCGGTGAGCCGGAGCTAGAGTCAGGCCGAAATAGTCTCCGACTCACCGCGATCCCCTGACCCCAGAAGTCCAGTTTCCAGTTCCAGGAGGAGTCCGGAAACCCCTGCAGAGGTCGTGGAGATTCCCGAATACAATTTATTTCAGGTGATCCTGGTACACATGGGTTATATATATACTGTATAATATATATATATATATATATATATATATATATATATATATATATAGCACACAGGAAGCAGATATAAAACAAGGCGGGTCCAGAAACTTTTAGAGATATTTTAATTATAACAGCAGCAGAATATAATGTCTAGATAATAATCCAAAAGAAATATCAGAGAATAGTCAGTAACAATTTTTTGATGCCGTCATTGTGAATTATATATTGTTACGGTTCTGTGTACATATAAATATTTTTTAAACGAAAGAACCTCTAGTCTGCAGAACACTGCAGCGAGGTCTACAGGCCCAGTGGGCGGCGGTATGTCACAACTCAATGTGAACAGGGTGCAACAAACACTGGCCGAGGTGCGGCGCGGTACTCAATGTGAACAGGGTGCAACTAAACCCTGCCAGTTAAGCTCACTGGCCAGGTGCACCAGTACTGCTGAAACAAACAAGGCTGCCAAGGGTTAACTCACCCCAGGTCAGCAAACAGCTAGGAGTCACCACGGAAGCTTAGCAGTCTATACAGTCTATCTCAGAGTCCAAACCTGCTGCAGCTCCACAGGCTGGAACAGTCTCTACCGCTCCTAGCCCTGGTGCAGAGCTGACAGTTCAGGGTTTACAGGTCCTAACTAACAGCACCCAAAACGAAGCAGAGGAACCCCACACAGAGGCCTAGTCTGACAACCTGCCTGCAATGCTGGAGCCTGTCCCTGTACTACTGTCATAACCCCACTTCTGTGGACTTTCCGTCAATCTTTAGACAAAGTGTGAGCACCCGGCGGGCGTCGGCTCACACTATTTAAAGGGAAGACCCCACCTAATAGGAGCGGTGGTCATGACCTCACTGCTCATGCTCAGTAGGGGAGAAATGGCACAGCTTGTGAGAGGCTCCAATAGGTCTGAGCATGCTCAGTAGGGTGAAAGCTGGGCTTAGACTGACCCGCAGGTGGCGCTGTGTGCCAGGTGAACAACCTGCGAGACCCAATACTAACATATATGTATAGCTACTAAGAAACACATAGATGTGGAAAGTCACGGATTGTATGTTAATCACAAAGCGACAAGTATATAAAAGAACATAAATAACAGATGAATAAATCTAATGTTTTATCATTTTATCATCTAGCTAATGTGTATACTAGATCATCATCACAGTGTCATGTAATAAAATATCCCCCATGATGTCACTAGGACAAGTCAGGTACTGCTGGGTCTGCATCTGTGTTCAGGTTTCTGTTTGTGGGGTCACTTGGGGACCCCACGATCGTAAACATAATACTGTGGAAACCTGCAGACCCCATAAACTAGAATGTTGTTTGCCGAACAAGGCGGAGGAATGTAGAGCGATGCATTTTTAAGCGGATTCTGGGACAGAAACCTCAGAGACCAAGCATAGGTGTGAACCGAGCCTGAGACCTACAGGAGGACATGGAGAGCGGTTCTTGGGTACAGTTCGGGCAGCGATTAATATTGGTAATTTCTGTACTAGTTGTGTAACCTACCAGTGTGACTGCAGCTTATCTGCACAATGTCTAGGATTCTGCAATAATACAGCAGGATGGCAATACATCTTATTCCCACTAGATGGCAGTAGTGAGCTATCTCACCGTTATCACCGCCACTGCACATAAACTCCAAGCAAACTGGCTGCGGCTTATTACAGAAGATTTTACTATTTGCAATGTACAGAGTGAAATCTGCATCAAAATCTGTTTGCATTGTGCAGATTTCTATGCAGATTTGTTACAGACATACTACTAAATCCACCTGAGGATTCCGCATTAGCCTGAGGGTATGTTCACATGTAGGAATTTGCCACGGATTTGGGATTGGATTCCGCCCCACAGAAGGATGCTGAAATAAGTTTGTAGAACAGGGATACTTAATGTGTTTCACTTTTTCATTTCCTTTTTTTGCTAGAATAATTAGATCCCCTCGGGGTGTTGAACCTCAAAGGGTCTGAATACAATGGGTTGGGGGGATATCGTCACTCCATAGGGAGAGACCACCATTTAGGCGTGTTGAGTCTTATTAAGCCATTAGCGCTCCACTGTGCAAGGGAACATGGGAAGAATATGCAAATCTGTCCTCCATGATGTAATTAGGAAGTCAGTGCCTCAGTCATGCAGCACATGCTCAGTGAGCGCCCTCTATTGGACTGCATGACTGAGGCACTGACTTCCTAATTACATCATGGAAGTCAGATTTGCATATTCTTCCCACGAATACATTGTAATAAGAGGCTGCATAGAGCAGCCTGTAATAGAATGGAATGCTGGATAAACCTTGGATCCTTCAATAGGCTCCCAGCTGTCATGGCAATAGATCACTATTCCAGATCTCGTTCGGGGAATGGCAATCCACCCCAAAATGCTGGCGCCCATACACTGTCGGGAAAGTGGCAGCTCAGGCAGCTTCGACCCTGGCGGCCTGGGGCTTAATACATTCTAGTCTATAGAGGACAGATTTATGATATCCAGATTAGAACCCGCGACCTGCTTTGTTTCCCAGCCAGAGTCAACTGAACCTTCTTGGATGAACTAAAATGTCCGCCGTGACTTGCCTGCATCGCATTGGATAGATAAGTTTCTAGTATTCCCTGAGCAAATGCTGCACCATTTTAAGGTGTGGCTCATCCCGACCGAAACAAATCAGGGACCTACCTGGGCTCCATGAACCTGAAACAAGGTTTGCCCCCTTTTCTAATCCAGATGGCCTATTAGACCATATAGACACATGTGGGGGGACTGATATTTTACCCTATCCTTAATCCAGCGAGGGGGGGGGGGGGCTTTTCATTCATAAGGCTGTGTGTTATCATGAATTAGGCTGTGTCCCTCGGTGCCTTTGTGTCTCGGTGCAGCCCCGTAGAGAGTCAACAGCAACTTTTCAGGCAATCCAGGCACGTTCAATTCAGACCAAATCAAAAAAGCCATAATATATCATAAATGTGTAAGAGGTGAGGGGTTGACTTTTAGGATTCCTACTATCAGAACATAGTCCGGTGTAGAGCGCAGTGTACCTACATGGCCCCTCTGTCTCCTCCTCTTTAGAGTTAAGAGTCGGAGACTTGTCCGTTTTTGCGATGGCCGGTGAAAATAGGGTCGAATTCTGCAGGCAGAAGTAATAAGAGGCAATAAAGAGAGCGGCGTAATGAGAAGAACTATTAGAAGGCACTTAGGAAAGAACAGAAGGAAATACATTACAAAGATGGAGAGGAAATACAATGTATCTAATTGAAATGGATCATCTTGGAAAAAAACATTCACCCAGTCGTCTTTCAATTAGGATTGAAGAAGGAAAGAGTAATGATAGGGGTGGACGACAAATGGACGCTTTCGGCTATAACAAGTATCATACGTAGCCATCTGACTAGTGGGAGTCCAACGGCTAGGACCATGATAACACCGACGTGTAGCCAGAATACTCCAGCAGCTAACGGAAGCTTTACTTTCCAGTCCCCGCTCCTGCCCCAGCTGCCTCTGCTCCCCTTTAGTCCTCCAAGGGGCCCGGTGCGTCCTACATCAGGTTGCTGATGCTGAAGAGACATCATTGAAGCCATTCAACATGGAGCACAAGTCAACCTGGAGGCCAAAGTAGAAGTGGAAATAGACACGGGCGGAGTGGGAATTGGTAAGCCGGGCCACGACCCTCAGATTCATCTCATGAGATCACCCAGTGGTTTCGTTCCGCTGGAGAGACTCCAGAGTATAATTATAGTTTGGGGGATGGTGAACCCCGAAAATGTCAGGTTTAGTTGATGTGAGAGGTGTACGTCAGCCACAATGGTGCGCGAGGGCTGTCCGATACTCTACAGTGGACTAGACTAGCTCATGAACCAGATTGTTATCAGACATTCGATGGAGCTGATTGCACTTTATATCATTTGTATTTGTTTGTCCTTTTTTAGTAATGTCATTTAGATATTTAATCACTAATGGAATGATATTAATTGATGAGGATCGTTACCACTTTATACCTCCATCAGTGTGATTTATACTGACGCTCATTGCTTGAGAACACCTTCTGATACATTGTATCCAACACTGGGGGAATAAATCCACTTTATTACAGATTGTAATCGGTGGAGCGCTGTATTCTTCGTAGGATTATTGACTTTTTGGTGCCGTCCGTAGCTGAGAAACTGATTTGGTTATAACCTCGCATCATGTAGCAAAGGCTTCTGGGAAGTCGGGCATGTTGTTCAGGGTTGCTTGCTATAGAGGGCAGCAAACAGAGGCACTGTCTCCCTGTTTACATCTTGGGAGACAGATTTGCATATTCTTCCCATGACTTTTTGGTGGAAGGGTCACCACTTAAAATCTCACACCCGCTGTGTTAACCATTTACAGCGCAGCTCCTATTGGTGTTTTGTTATATACACATGTATATATACAATTCATGAGGGGCTGAGTATCATAGCTGCTGAGAGGGGACAGTGGCAGCACAAAAATAGTCCAGGATGAAAGACGTGGTGTCTTGTATAGACTTTATCAGCCTGGATCTTGATTTGGCTTTGGATGCAGGGGCGTAACTTGAGGGGGTGCAGTCCCAGGCGCCTTAGGGGCACCCATAAGCACTGGCATCAGTATTGAGTTTGCAGCTTCCATCTGGCCCATAAACCAAGGAGACCCACAGATTACCCGACCACACTTCTTAGCACCCGTAACCATCACTATCAAGAATTCACTGTAGGGATCAGTAGGGGCCCCGGACAAAAGATTGCACCGGGGCCCAAAGACTGGTCAGTTTACAAGATGTACTGTGTATGTATAAGCACTTGATGGTGATATCTCCTTGAGACAACCCCCGTGGCTGGTTATATGGCATCCATACTTCACCTTTTTCTTAGATTATTATTAGATTGTTAGATAGATTATTATAACGCCGTCTAATACACCGCACAGAAAACTCGCCTAATACTATTTTCTCTTTTCAGAATAAATATTAATCTCAAGGCACAAAACCGAGACGCCCTGGGATACGGAAGGGAAGCAATGGCAGAGATTTCTGTTGCACAGATGCCCCATTAGCAGTTGTTCTTCTGCACACGCTCATCTGTAATACGGCAGGGGAATTAGTGTCACCGAAAATGCAGGGAAAGAGCTGAAAAAACTGCAGTTTGTGTATTATGTGAGGGTAATTTTCCTGGAACAGCTTAAACCAACTCAACCATTGCTAATCCAACAGACGACTTATGTTCACAATTTCTGTCCTTTGTTTTGGCTGTGCCTTAGGGTCATTGAGTTAACCTCTTAATGGCCAGTATGTTTAGGTCTTAAATGGAGTCTACCGGTCTCGATGTGGAATGACTCCCATGGCATTGAACAAAGCCGCAACTTATTTGGCATTAAGAAATGAATCTCTTATATGACTTTTGCTAATGAGACTGCCATTGCTCCTTGGGGTGATGCACTGTCCCCCTTCAAGTTCCCCTTATCCCTTATGCCTACCACCATCCAAGTCACTGCCCTTAACTTCTATGACCATCCAACATGCCCAGACACTTTGCTCATGATAATCCCAGGCCTTCTCGTGGTGTCTCTTGTTGGGCACAAGTGCAATGCAATTCTCAGAGACTTGTTGGAGAAAAGCATTGGACTGTACAAAGCCATAGCGTACAGCCAAGGGATTGCAAGAGCGAGGTTCACAGTCATGGGCGAAGGTCAATCCCAGTGTAGGATAGTCCTAGGTAGCAGATGGTAGTTATTTAGCACTGGGAACCAGGTCAAGTTGTGATAAGAATCCCATCCACTTAACAGGGACTGTACAATGCAACATTTACACCAGGTGGGGTCGCAACTCATGACCTTCTTGTCTGTAGCACCCAATGAAAGTATGATTGTACTAATATTGTCATAGCAGCTACAGACATCCCATAGTACAGGGGTAGGGAACCTTCGGCTCTCCAGCTGCTGTGAAACTACAACTCCCAGCATGCTCCAGTCACTTCCATGGGAGTTCCAAGAACATCAGAGCAAGTATGCATGCTGGGAGTTGTAGTTTTTCAACAGCTGGAGAGCCGCACGTTCCCTACCCCTGCCATAGTAGTTGCAGGAGCCAAGTACGTCCATTAGGATGTCCGTCACTATTCTGGTTTGGGCATACATGCATGGGGTGGGAGTCTAGATCCTGTTCTAAGTCACAGACTGTTGAAATCTTACCCTGTGTACGAGAACATGTTGTTATGGAACGTTACGTAAATGGATAGTTCTGGTAAATTATAAACACAACATTTTAGTAATTGAATATAAGTGTAGATCTGCCTATCTTATGACTATCATCCTCCGGATGTTTTACTTTGTTACTTTAGTGCTGATACAAAATGTACAACTAGTAAAGGAAATTGAGAAATAAAAGATAGAACTTTAGCTGACATGTGATCTGCTGTGTGGATTATGTGATTCCGGGCTTCATCGTTTCAAGGACATCAATATAGTGAATTACTCAGACCAGCAGTTACAATGGCTGTGGCCCCACGTTGCAGAAAGGCAGCTTTATTTGTTGCAGATTTTGTTGCGGTTTTTTGAGCCAAAGTCAGAAGTGGATTGAGCAGAAGGTAAAAGTATAAGAACTTCCCAGATATTTCCTATTCCTTTTGCAGTCACTCTCGGCTTTGGCTCAAAACAACGCAGCAAAATGTACAACAAAATACATAAAGGAGGGTTTCCGCACTGGGGACTCGGACTTAAAGGGAAATTGTCCTGCAATGATTTGCCTGCTGATTGTGGTTCATCCTTGTCCCGGAGCTTGTACCCTGCTGTTCTGTTCCTGGCTTGATTCCTGATTGACCTTGACCATGTTCCTGGTTATCGCCCCTGGTGTACTTGTATTACTGCTCCTTTCTTGTCCTCTCTCAGATCTGATGAAGACACTTGGCTCCCATCCAGACAATGCCAGTTTCTCCATCAGCACTGCCTAGATGGCCTGGATAACTACCTGTAGCAAAGTTTGCACCTCATTGCAGCATTTAAGGATGATTTCAGGGGATTTCTAAGACTTCAATTCCCAGTCTACCCTGCTGCGAATGTATTGCAGTTTGGAGAATCTCCATTAGGGTATGGAAGCGCTTTATGACTCGTACACTAATATTTTCATTTATGTATATGACTATTTCCTTGGTGCTTTACATTTGTGAAGGAGTTTAGATACATAGGATCTGGGGATAATATCATTCCTTAAGACCTTCACAGGCGTATGGAGACTTACAAAGCTGTTTTCATTCCACTGGGGGATAATGGGAAAATATGATAGATAGAATACATATATATAAATATAGATACATAGAACAACAAAAAGTGCAACAAACACAAAACTAACAAGATGACTAACCTGATACAAGTAGGAAAGAAGACTCTGCTGCAGACTCACACCGTTCCTTGGTTGTGGCCTCCAAGTCTGTAGAAACGTCTGCCAATGTTCTTCCTATTGGTTCTTCCTAATGGCATGCTTTATGAGATGACATATTATAGGGTTAAGGAAAAATAATACTATAAAAACAACACTACATGGAGGGTCAAACAGAGTCACCTGCGTAATATAGGCAATGGAAAGGCCCCTTGCAGATGACCATGGGCCAGGTCTGTGTGCTATCTGTTTTTCCTGGATAGCACACAGTCCCATTGATTTCTATCATGACTTTGTATTACATAGATCAGTGTGCGGGTCCACAAAACTCAGGACTGGTCCTATTCCTGTCCAGTTTTGCAGCAGTGCTTCTGTCATTCAATGCATGGGGCTACGGACGATTGGCCGGGAGTCAGCAGATGGTTGTCTGCAAATTAAAGGAAAGATCTGTGCACGAGACCTTGAAATATCACTATAGCCTGCACCTACTTTATTCATCTTCTTAGGAGAGCAGATCTGGACATTAGTAAAGCTTAGGAAGTTTTATTCTCTCCTGGGAATCTATAAGCGGTCCTTTTTGCTGTCGTGCATCCTGGGGTTCAGATCACGGTCCCTTTTCTCATTTCCATCTTGCAAACTAACTAAGAATCATTCCCAGCGTGTAACGAGACATGCAATGTGCTAATTATAATATCCTGCGCATACATTAAGAGAAGCTACAAGATGTTCTAGAATCTAGAGGGCAGTAACAGAGAATCCCATATAAACTCTCCCTATCTATATCATCTCATCTCTATATCATATGTAGCTACGGAGAACACAAGAAGATATACAGAAAAAGCTGTTATGTAATAAAAAAACAAAAATAATTCTGCTTTTACGAGGGTCTGCGGAGTGTAATCCGGATGGAACAAGCACATGCTCTCAGCGTCCCTAGGCACAGCACATGACTGAGGCAGAACATCAGATCGCCGGGCCTCGGGTTATGTCAATTACTCGATTTAGACATTCAAACAGGAAAAAAAGACAATCTATCCGCGAGTATGCGGCCATAAAAGTATTTATAGACTCTGGCCAGGGCTCTCATGTCACCCTTAGGCTTCTCTTCTTGTTTGAATATTGTACAAGTCATGGCCGACCCCTATGAAGTCGGATATATCTATACACAATTATACACAGTTGAGGGCGGCTTCACACCTGCGCCCGGTCTGCGCTTTGTCCGAGAAGCCAGACAGGAGACGGAAACCCGGCGGTCAGTTTACAAACCCATTCACTTGATGGAATATGGCTTTCCTTACCAAAGTTTGTGAAGACAGTATGGCTGCCCTACTATGGATCCAACACTTGTCCTTCACCTTACTAGGAAACACAAATGACTATTCCTATTCTTTATATGACATCGCTTGCTTCGGCTTCCCAATGGACAAGCTTTATACTGTCAATGATTAAATGGAATAATATTCAAAGGAAGCCTGGAAAGCATCTGATAAGACGAATGTTTCCGGACTGAAACTTCAAAGACTATTGGAGGGCACCAAGGTGGCGGATGTAATGCCAGGCATCCTTGTCAACAACATGTTTCATCCTTTAAGAGCGGTCTGTGCATGCTCTCACCTCGCTGTTACCAATCAAGTCAGCCCTATGTTCATTAAAGCGAGTCAGTGTGCGAATAATTAATCCACCGTCTTATTCTCCGTCCTCATGCAAGGAGACAAGGGCTTCTTAGAGCTACTGGATTATTCTCTTTGCTGATACCCCGTCTATGGACGAGTACTATCAGGAGTAGGGGGGGCGTTCCTCACCGCTTAGCGTCATGGCTGGGGGTTAAGGAGCGCCCCCTCTCACAGTACAGTGTAATAGACACTACCGCGAAGAGGGGGGTTCCGGACTGACTGTCAGAAACGCCCTTCTGACAGTGAAGAGCTACGGACCAGGACCGATATCTCTTCACCAGGGGCACAGGACGGGAAAGCACTGAATTCAGCGCCCTGTCGGCTTTCTACCGCATGTGCCCGAGGACGTTAAAACTAGATTCTGTGAAATGTGGAAATGAAGTCAAGTCATCCTAGACTATTTCGTTTGACCTTAATTTGGCATCAGTAGCCTCATGTGAATATAGTCTCAACTAACTAACAAAGTATCACAATGTTCCAACATATAAACAGATATTAGTGACAATGAGCGTACCGCGCCTGCCCTCTGGGTAACATATCACCGCCATATAAGGTCCGAGCTGGAGGATGTAGTTATTATAATTGGGTGTCCTGTTAGCCTAGATTCATCCGACCGCGTTATCCATGCTGCTAGTAGTCCAGGCCTCATAGCGACATAACGTCCCGTAGTGCTTATAGTACAGGACAGTATATCACTGGGATAACACTAATGCTAGAAGTACATGGGGCCCTCACCTATAATCTACAGAAAAGCTCAATCCCGATCCTGATCGTGAAATTTGCTCAATCGCCTTCCGATCTTTTCCAATCCCGATCACTCAACCCTAATTGTAAATGCAATTAAAAACATCTATATCAGAAAGCGTTAACCTAAGTCATAAAATGCTAATGAATTTACTCACGACACAGGATTCTGCTATTATTGTAAAATTAATATTTCCCTCCTACTGCACCTCTGACAATTTAGGCGAGAGCAGCTGCTTGTGCTACAATAATTGGTTTTGCAGCTATTTTGGAACCATTTTTATGCCTCTTACTAAAAGTTATTTTCTTCTGCCGTGTCAAATTGGAAAATGTTGTGACATCTCAACATTATGTCCACACACCGGCAGTGGGGTATTCCCATGTGAAATATAGCATTATATTATATATTATAGCATGTCCACATGCTATAACTATGTATTAGAAATGTATATGTATGTAGAAATGTATGTAGAAATGTATGTATGTAGAAATGTATAACTATGTATTAGAAATGCAGGGTAGGTCCTAGCAGTTAGTGTACAAGTTAAAGTAATCCTTACTGTTTTTTGCAGATGCCAGGGGGGTACCGGAGTTTGACAGCTTCAGGACCGCCTCTGCCATGAGGCAACATGAGCATCTCGCCTCAGGCAGCAGATCACGGAGTCCCTGGAGCAGAGGCCATCAGCAAGTATGTCACATTTGGAAAGTGAGTGCTAAACTGCGGCATGGCCTCCCTTGGAGCCACAACCTGCATATTTCTCCCAGCGTCCTTGTCGCCCACACAGTGTTAGAGGTGCCCATCCCCAATGCTCGGAACTAGAATGATATGGTGCTTACAGTTCACATTTGCTGCGCCCGGGACCTGTTCTTCTATTATCCTCCTGGAGTCGGAAGAGAAATCATCTCACACACACACAGCTCTGCTTACGTATCAGAAGAGTTCTGTTGATTGTATCAGTCTGTCCAATTCTTATCGTTCTTTCCTGGGAAAGTGTCTAGACGTACAAGATTAGTAGGTGTTGGTTACAGAAAAAGATAAGAAAATACACAGAACGAAGATTATGTGTCCTTTCACAATGTGGCTTCTGAGGTGTCCGTGTCTACATCCTTTCACAATCAGAGTGACCTCAACTCGTAACATTTGTATACAATCGCTGGATGATGGATACAAAATGTAGGACTACGAATGGAAGGAGGAAAAACTATTACAGTAATTCTGCCCCCCCCCCATGGAATAGCCCCCCACATATAGTTATAGTGCTCCTATTATCTGTGGGGGGGCACTATTATCCAAACTGAAGGGGATCTACTAGAACCCATTCACCCGTTCATATGGTGGAAAATGAAGAGGAATTAGGACAGATTCCTCACTACTTTCTTGCCCTCTGGCTCTTCTCCTTTTACTCAGATGCCATTAGGCTCAGTGGAGTGGATTGTGCTTCAGGTTCTTTCGATGATCAGCACCAGAATTTGCAGGAAGATTGAGCAGATTGAGTGTTTTTTGGAGGGAACATTCCAACTGGGAAGGGGCGTAGGTGCCATTTTAGTTTTTGCCTCAGGCAGCAGATATCTTAGAACTGGTCCTGGCTGGGTTCTATGCCTTGATGTCTATAGTAGTTATGGAAAAAGCTTCTTCTCAATTTAATCAGATGCAACAGAAGGCCACTGTATTTTAGTAAACAGGGATCAATGGACATCCAGTCTCTGATATGGATCATTTATTAAGTATTCTGATAGAAATACCCTTCAAATTAACATGAGAAAGGAGTCTCCGATTCTGCTGTAGCTGAGACTGGACATGTTTTTGCAAAAAAAAACCTTATAATCAGATAAGATGAGTTTAGTGAAAAGCTTTGAACAAACAAGGCTGCTTTGTCCAGACTTGGCTTAAGGCTGTGTATGTCTTTGGTTTAGCGGTAACCTGCTGATTCAGAATCATAGTCGACTGGGCCAGAAGGAAATGAATGGTCAATGAAAAAGACAGGAATAGAAGCGGCGTGGCGTGTTATTCCTTTCTGATGTTTTGTTTCCTTTTTTGCTTTTGCTATCTTCCATGTCAGGAATCCTGCAGAATATACTAGTATTATAGCAGAATTGCAAAGACGTATACAAGGCATCCAACTTGGAATATATGCATTACACCCCTGGGGTACATGATGTCAACAAGGTGATGCCAAAAGAGGACGTAGAGAGAGCGATGGACTCCGTGTGGAGTTCCCAGAAGTAGTGAAGGACAGTCATAAGGGTTGGGGGTGCACAATCTTCAGAGTTGGTTACATTTAATCTTTAGAGGAATCTTCTTGGCTAAAGACATTTATGGGAGACGAACTGCAGTGAATGACATCCATAGAAGACAGAGCTGTCTGTGTCCGGCTCCGTTCTCCATGGAATGACTGACCAGTTGTTGGATTCCCACTGATCTAATATCGAGGACCTATCCTAAGGTTAACTTATCAATATCTGAAGTCTGGAAAACCAGTTTAACCAGAAGCCATGTTGCTAGGGGACAAATTCCCAGTTATCAACACTAAATTGCATAAATTGATTTCATTTTGCAGCATGGCAGCTAGAATACACGTGTGGAAACCATCGCTCACACTACTAGGCGTCCAACACAGATTGAATCAATATGGTGATTTATGAGTGGATTGAAGGTACAAGATAAGACTCCGGGGATCTAGTTGACACCATCTGGCAGCCATGGATATCCTACAGTGCCCAAGATACATTACATTGACTCTTTCATGGTATCGCATATCCTTTATAACAACCTGATTTGGTTCCGGTGATTTTCTACATATATGGTATGTGAGGGTTCAGTGATCTTCATTGTATCCCCCTGCAATGTGTAACCCCCTGGGATGGGGTATTTTTTTCTGTAAGGCTTTGGTTCACATCAGCGTTTCACTCTCCGCACTAAATCAGTTTTTTAGATCATCTCAGAATCCTCAAAAACGGATTTCTCAGACTAAAGATGGGGAAGAAAAAAACAGATTTGTCAAAAATAGACACAAATGGCCAGTTCTTTTGACAGACGCCCATTGACCAATCCATCTACAAAGACGCATTCATGTATCCATGTGTATCCATTTAGAACTCTACAAAAGAAGCCAAGTCAGGCGTTACCAGGATATCTATCAATTTATAGCCTATCCTTTGGGTCTTTAGGGGTCCAACTTCTACCCTTCCCCCATGCATGGCATTGCAATAATCATTTAATGGGAAAATTAGTCCCCAATTTCACGGGTCTTACTGACCTATTCACCATTGAACTTCTCCGAGCCTGACAGTAACCTTTAGTAGCAGGTTATTGAATATCTACCTAACACTAGTTATCAATAGACAGATGACATGGGGACAAGACTGTGGTGAGGGATTCAATAGTGTATGTTTGGCACTGCAAAGTATATTGGTGGTATATAATGAGAAGAGATGAAATCCTTGTCAAGTCTTAAAAGGATGACAGAGAAAAATGTTGGTTATATAACATAATTACCTGCTAATGATCCACATTATCATTAGGGATGAGTGGATGACTGAGTGTACTTAGACGGGAACATCATGAAAGTTACCATAGAGATTAGTGGTGGGAATTAGCGGGACAACATGGCAAATCCATTCATAGATTCCTTAAAACAACATGAATTTGGTGGCAATGACTTCACTTCAGAGTTCATTGTATTGTGTTCTTGTGGTCACCAATGGAAAAATTATTTTATGAAGACCGGGAGATTCTAAGCAAATAGATCACAAGAATACAATGTATCAGCAATTGATATTCGTAAAGGTTATGATGATTATCTTTCTGTATCACAATGTGATTCCATGCAGATTTCTCTATCGAAGTTTAGAAGAATGGAGCAAGCAGTACTCAATGTTTTCCATAACACTCATGGACATTATATATTTGATCCCATTGGAAACCCCTTTAATGATAGTCCCATTGAGTTCTCTTAAACAGGAATGCAAACTGTACACTATATGTGTTAGAATTTCCCAAAGGTAATTCCCAATAACAGATGCTAGAGGAAGGAATGACAAAGATCGTGAGCCCTAAAATTCGACCCACCCCGTGTCCCTACCTATTTGACGCAAGTGTCCAAATGACAGGGACAACTGGACGACAAACCCTACTCTAGATAAGTGATACACAGAACAGGACAACACAACACAGAAGAGGAGCCAGCAAGCCAAGGAGATAAAACAGTACCAAATCGCAATCCAAAAGAGTAGTCAAAAATCAGAGGTCAGTAAATACAATATAAGAGCAAGGACAAATGCTTAGCAATGTCAGAGAAGCAATAGAGACAACCATGTGTGGGTTGATGGCCAATTTAAGGAAGTCCAGAACCAGCCCCAGACTTGATTGGTAGATAAGATGTCAATCACAAGCACACAACAGTTAACCCTAAAAGTGCCAACACAGAATGACAAGAATCCGGAGCAGGTAATCATGAGCGGACATGTCTCCTGTGCACTACAATGAGACCAGAGGACAAATGGGTGAAGAAGACGTAACAATACAACATGGCTTTGCCCGGTATATCATGGTGCTTTAACATGGACAACATCTCTTTTAACTGAGAATAGCATCTGATGTTATTTGTAGCTCTTTAGCTGTTCTCCATGTAAAAATCGGGAATGATGATTATTTTAAACCATGAACATGGCAGCCATGGTGAACTTGTGTTGTACATGTTTTGTTCCAGGCGAGCTATGCAAAAGGCATGTGGTTGTTTTATGTATAGAGCTTTTATTCAGAGCAGACGTCAAGACAAATTTCAACATCCTTGGAGTGCTTGTTTGTGAAAGAAGCCTTTGTAAATGGGGGTCTGAGAAATAGAGATTGTATGTTCTGGGGAAAAATAACATCAAATGATCGGATAATCTGTGCTAAGGTTCAGATAAGGAATGCACCATGTGCAGGAAATATCCTTAGGGAAGGAAAGAAAAGATTCCTAATGTGAGGCAAAAAGGTGTACAGACAAAACACAATTGTGAGGCTCCGGACTGTAGGAAAACAAGCCTTCCCATTCCTCCTGTTATAGGAGTGAAGGGTGATTGGTTCTTTAGATGATGTTTCCAATAAAAATTGGATGACCATTGAAGACACAATGCGTCTTCTCAAACTCACGTAGTCTCGGTAAGCGGAATGCGGGTAACAACAATCTTGTAATTGCTACATATGAAAACAAAATATCGATTATCGAAAATATGGAGAAGCCACAGATTTTATTAGATTTTAGTGGTTCTCCGTTGGAATCTCGAGAAAGTAACACTCATTACATGACTAGAATAAAATAGTATGCACTTGATAGATATTATATTGGTTTTAGCAGAACAATTTCATGGTTCTTGGACAGAACTCTTAATCCAAAAATATCTCAGTGCTCGAAATGCTAACTATCCTGAATTATTTATCTGCACAGTGACCGCTGTTCTGCAGGACTGCGCCCAGGCGGAGAGCGCTCTAAAACCTTATTCCATGCCGAAACTGAAGATCCATGAATCAAGGTTGTTCAAGGGACGCTATTGGGAGTTTCATACTGCTCAGACCAGGGCAGTATGAAAGCCTGAAAGATTTACTAGTTGTGTTTTACAGAATGAAAAGTCATCTGAGCGCCAACCCATCATCTTCCCCTAGACCTGTCAATCTATAGTATATAATACAGGTAGTGCAGTTGTAAGGGAATTGCCAGATGAGCAATTCCCTAGTGCTGCCGCTGAAACCAGGGAGGAAGGGGAAGACAGAGACAATGAATCCTAAACCTGACCCAGCCCCTGTCCCTGCCTACTTGCTACAATTGTCCTAATGACAGGGACAACTGGGCGACAGTCCCTTCTCTTAATAAGTGTACACAGAACAGGACAAGACAAAACAACACAGAAGAGGGGTCAGCAGGCAACAGTGTTTAAGCTTCTTATATCCCCATAAGAACATCTCTGGTTGACTGATACATATATGGGGATCTAGTATTATAATTATTATAGGGGTACAATTATCTATGGAGGCTATGGGGGTATCTGTGGCTTCATATAGAAACATGTTGGGCTGTATAATAATGCAGAAGGTATAGAGTATATGTATCTGAAATATCACACCTGTTCTTTCCTTCTATGTCCTTTTCTTGTCAACTCTAAGTAGTAGCACTATGCTATTGTGACAAGTTTAGTGTAATGGCTACTTTCTGTAATTACTGTATGTACAGGAAAGGTTGTTGGGCAGAACATAGACATCTGTGCATATTTGATTGACAGAGAACAGAGCCCATCTCTAACTCTCTGTGCACTACATGTCAAGCAGATAGATCCATGTGTTCCTGAAGCTGACGGGCGGCCGGAACCCAGAGTAGGACACAGGTAGGTACTCGTTGACTCTCTTACCTATTGCAAGAGCCCCTTTCATGACTCTGCCTCCACCTACCATCATATTATAAAACATAATAATACAGATATTTATAACTCTTACAGATAACTTCCAGCCACTACACAGCAGAGCAATGACACTTGACTTCCTTAGCCCCGTCACTGAAGAGAATGAAGAAGCAGCTGCTCCAAACTAGAGAACTAGATTTGTCCTGAATTTCTCCAAAAATGTAGTTTCCAACAGAACCAAGACTTTTGTGTTGTTTGGTGCTGAAGCTCCTATCCTACCTGAATCCCTAACAAATGATCCTGAGGACAACGGGTTATAGGTGCTGTAAGAAAAGTCAATTAGGATTTCTATACATAATACAGATATACGGCATAGCCGACGTAGTGAACCATATATTGAATATATTGAGACCTATCAAATGTTTATTAGGGTTGCTACAACCTTCCTGTACTGAATTGTCAAAGAAGAAATTAATTGCAACCTAGCTATAACCATGATTCATGTCTTGACTGCAGGGACTCCTTCAGTAATTGAAGGAGTCCCTGTACTCGATTCAATGGACTTTGTCCCAACTTTCCAGCCTGATAACACCAGCCTACCACTAGGTAGTTGGTACTACTGGTCTGTACCCTGCACTCCTTGTCACCATTGGTGGCAGTGGGAACTTTTGTAATAATGGAGGTTTCAGTTAGCCTATTGGATTGGAATAAAACACCAAAATACAAGTTTTGTCGACCATTTGATTAAAAATTGTTATATACTTTAGGTTGCAAATGCCTCCTCCTCTTATCTTATTTGGCATGGTGCTCTTTTATTTCAGATGCATACACCATGACATGAATATTTTTTACCCCCTATACACATTAGATGGTTGTATGGTCGGTTCAATTGCCATTGATCTAATCTCAATGGCCGGCTTTACTCTTCGGTGAGAACAGAACAGAATCTGACAATTGTTAACAATCGGAAATCACAAGGGAATTTAGAAAGGGGCAACCAAATAATACAGGGTTTGGAAGATCTTAGGCTAAAAGAACTGACTTTATTTAGTCTAGACAAGGAAAGGCTGAGGAAGGATTTAATATCTGTATATAAATATGTCAATGGTCCAAACAAAGAACACGGGCTCATCGCTTACGAATAACGGAAGTACAATATCATCACAAAGCATTGCTTTACTGTCTGGACTGGACGTTCCTACAGAATTTCGGAAGTGTAGACGTCCACCTTGTAAATCACAATGCACAGGGACCCTGGTATTAGTGCAGAGCGGGTCCAGGACCAGATCTGTCTGACCGTCAGCAGAGATTGGGAAGGAATTTATACCACTTAATAGTGAATTTAGTCTGGGCCAATAGAGATGTTTTGTCTTACAGTAATAGACTGACCTGATTGAATAAATATTCCTGTATTCTTATATAGTTTTATACACATTTTTATATATATTATATTTATATGTTATATTTTATTTATATATTTTCATCAGGCTAATATGGCCTCTCCCTCTACATGAAAAGCTCTAAGTTCTGGCCACACAGTGCTGAGTATATCCCAAGACCCCAAATGAGTCAATGTGTCCAATGCATTCAATATTCTCCAATGTTTTGTACATGCATATGGTCTGCCAAATAATGAAAATCTTGCCTGTCTGGAGACTTGACATTAAAGGTGTCCTGTGCACATTCACACCTCACTGAATACAGAAAATACATGTGAATATATTGTGAATACCTTCCAACTGGAACATCTTCAGATCGCTTCTACGTCACTGCACAGGACCCGCGCTTGTATTAGGTGAGTATCCACGATGGAATATTAGACTTGTGCTATATGACAATATTAATGGCTAATCTGACTCTTATTTACTCTAATGTCAATATTCTCTCTAAAAAATTATCCTTCATTAGAGGTCTATCCAGATTAAGTATATATATATATATATATAAACAGATCAATATTTTGTGTAACCGACCCTTTGTCTTCCATTGGTTGTCCCCGACATCTCGGAGAGCTCAGCACAGATCTCCTGTGGGTGTCACTTGCTCCAATCCTTCTGTCACTTCCTGTAATCCCAGACAGACTGGATGATGTTGAGATCAGGGCTCTGCGGGGGCCGGATCATCACTTCTAAGACTCCTCCTCCAAAGGACACACCAAATATTGATGTCATTTATATCTCTTTTGTTCACTCACTTTGCATTTTGTTATTATTATTCACTTTGTATCTCTTATTATTTGTGTAAACCTTCATACAGCGTATGTCCATGCCTGCCTAAAACATCTGCAAATGACTTTATATTGTATATGACAATGATAAGAGTTACTTTTGGGCAGAGAACTTGGTTTCAATATGTATTATTGGGCAATTAAATTTGGTGTGAATGGTAATAAATAGGAGATTGAGAAGATACTGTATATTTAAATCTGAAGAGCATGCACAGTATATACAGTATATATATATATCTACTTTGAACAATATATCCAATATATTACATATACGTATATGTATGTATACTTTAAGCGGTATTTACAATATAAGTATACTTTGAACAGTACATACTTTATATGTATACTTTGAACTATATATACAATATAAGTATACTTTGAGCAGTACATACTATATATATATGTACTGTGGTGCGCACCATCTTAAAGACCACACATGCCCTGCTAAGAATTCTGGAGAAAGCATGTTAACAGAATCAATGATGGAAACAGAAGATGGATCATCATATTATATCCCCAGTAAGATCATAATGGAATTAGGTGCTGGCAAGTCACATATCGCTGACGAAACATCCTGAGGGCGCCATTACATGGTAACGGGTGGACGTTTACGGCTAATGTGCTGCACTTATACTTGCTGTGATCTCAAGCTGCCGGTTCAGATACCGCGCAGCAGTCAGGGGTAACTTTCTGTGGTTTCTGCAGTTCCGCCGAATCTCTATCCATCTTAGTGTTGAGCGTCTCGTCTTAATCGGTTGAGAATGGACACAACCACGGATACCAAACCCACACCCGTCTGAGTCATCAGATTGCCATATTTTACCATTGGAAACCATTGAACTTTCGCAGTAGGAATGTCAATGGCTGAAACATATTCTCAAACTCAAGATCCAGATGGTGCGTTATTGCAGAAGACAAGACCTCCTATTGTCTTCCCTTCAAGACATGAAAAAATCCTCCTTAACAAGCTCGATTCTGTTCTGCTTATTTTATAATGAGCTAAAAATACGCTTATATGGCACTTTTGAGAACACTAAAAATAAATATGGTGTTTAGAATAATGGGAGCTGTAGCCGCACCGCGCAGCGCCGCAAATTAAAGCGATTGTACTCAAGTTGTTTTGTTGCCTGCTGTGTCATAGAAATGCATCAATGAATATAATTGCCGGCCGTGAAGCTATTTTTATCACTTTTATTTTCATATAATCTTCTAAATAGTCCTCGATGTCATTCATTTAGGATATAATTGTATTTCAAGGAAACGAGAGGCGGCAGTTTTGTGTCTCTTGCTCTTCTCCTTCGGCTAAAGTGTCTCGTAAGGAGCCATATTCCATGTTAGAATGACCGCCATTAGGGAATTGATACAATGTGACGTAATTCCGTAAATTGGAGTCAAGACACCTTTATGGTGTGAATGTCTACAAGGAAAATCTCACCGCAGGCAATACAGATCTGTCACAGGGATGAGCGACCAAAGTGACAAGTACAAGTCGGAGAACCAGCAGAGGTACGAATAAAGTCAATGCCACGTAGAGCGCCAAAGCTCTCAGCCATAGCCCGTGCGCAGGCATCAATCTTTATCAGACGCACCAGTGATTCCTATGACAGCTACATATGACAAGCCACGATCATCCAGCTAAAGTCCTACATTCTCTGTGCACTGAACTTTGACTTCCGTTAACATATTGGACTGTATAATGTTTCAGTTGAGATAAATTGGATACAAAATTCCATAGTGGATTTTTATTAAACTTTTTCCAAATTTTTTAGTAAATATATACGTGTCATATGGCTTTTCACTGTTTGGCAGCTGGAAACTAACTAAGTCACTATAGTCAAGGGTTAGGATGCCGAAGCCGATGTAGTATTACATCCAATAGATCCCATTATAGTCAATGGGGTCCACTGGGCTCTGTTTGTAACCACTGCTTTAGAAGTCTGCCTCTGCGTTGTTCAGGTCACCCCAAACATCTAGTGTGAACCTAGTGTTACATACACTTTAATAGAATTGTATATCACTGTTGAATCCCAAAGACCTTCACAGATCTTTGGATACCCCTTGTAAGTGATGATGTGCCCTATTGCCAGGGGTGGGGTTAAAATTTTTAACAATAGGAAGCGCCCTCTACTGGGCTGCATGACTGAGGCGCTGTCTTCCTAATTACATCATGGAAGTCAGATTTGCATATTCTTCCCATGTTCCTTTGCACAGTGGAGCGCAAAATGGCTTAATAAGACTCCACACACCTAATTGGTGGTCTCTCCCTAAGGAGTGACGATATCCCCTTAACCCTGTCTAGAAGCCTCTCACCTCTGCCAAGTCAGTCTTCTCTGCGCCGGGCTGAAGAGATCCAATCAGATCGAAACAGCTGTCCTTGGCTGAGAGACTGTACTTGGTAAAATCCTACATTATGGCAGCAAAGGCCTCTGGGAAGGTCAGGCATGATGTTAAAGGGAGCGCCCTCTATTGGGCTGCATGACTGAGGCACTGTCTTGCTAATTACATCATGGAATACAGATTTGCATATCCTCAGGGAGTGCCCTCTATTGGGCTGCATGACTAAGACACTGACCTCCTAATTTCATCATGGAAGTCAGATTTGCATATTCTTTCCATGTAACAATAGGAAGGGAGGTGGGTGAGCTTATCTAGGTCCTCTAGGGCCTACAGCTCCCTAGGGGTGCAGCATGATGGTGGGTCCTATAGCTTTATACATTGAGTGCTGTGTATAGGCACAGTAATATACTGCCCCTGCCTTCTCTATAGGAGCTCAGGCTGTAGTTACAGTCGTCTCCCCAGCTGCTTAGCAATGCAAGGACATATCCATATGGCTACGTCCTTGGAGGGTTACGAGTGGACCGCCCAATCATATATAGTCTATAGGTGGTACAGAACTGGTTAAGTATATCTAACACTTTATATAATTCCATTTCCATTGTCTTGGTTTACATTTGTTAACTGAATTGAGAAATAACTTGAATGGAAATCAGAAGATGTGATGTGTATATAGATGACATAAGTGACATGGCGGCCTCCTGCTCGCTGCACGACTACGTGTATGTCATTATCTGCTTGTGTTGTACCGTGTGGTATTCACAGAGATTCCCAAGGTCTTGCTTAAATAACATTGTTACCCAGCAACCCGAGCTTAGTATACATGTGGTAAGTGCTTCTCGCAGCAACGGCACAGCAAGACACAACTTTCTGACAGAGATATGGAAGTGACAAGTATCCACATGGTCAAAGGGGACAAATACATAAGTTTGATACAATGTATCAGCCATTAATGTTGGTGGAAAATGCAAATTAAAATACTCTCAAATACTGGTGTAAGGAAAAACAATTCTATACATATAGATGGAGGTACATAATGCAGGACCTTTGGTGAGGATTTATTCCACAGCAACGTTTCGGTCCCAGAATTGTAGGAATATTAAACAAAAATATTAAAATAGTAATAATGTTGAATACACTCACTAGCTGCATCCTGCCTACTTGAAGCTCCAGAGATCATGGCGGCGATGGGAATATCAAATTCCTTGAAATGGCTTTGCATTTACAGCAGGTAAGTAAGTCTGGAGCCTGCAGGCTATAAGCTGTCATTGCTCTGCAGCCCGCTGATAGCTGCTAGGAAGCTGTGGGAAGCTCGATGCTCGAGCGTCAGATGGTTGTCACTCCTGCTAGCGAGAGTATATACGGAAAACACAGACAATTCATTTCATTGTACTTTCAAACCATTACATACAGCAAACGCCATATCGCACTGAAGATGGTTGACCTCGCAATTGTAATATTAAAGATTGCAACTTGACTTTTGCAGATGCTGAAGATCTCTTGCGCCCTGCGCTGCATCTATAATGATCTACTAAGAATTCTTATTGCCACCCCCATAGATACATTCCTTGTTTCTGTATAGATGTCAGACTTCCTACTGTGTCCAATGTAATGATTCTCAGAGATTTTTCAGAAGGCTCCGCAGGCATAAGCTTGATATGTGCAGCAGGTGAAAGGGCGTCTATTGCCTGCCGTATATGACTCAGCTATCGACCACTATGGGATACAACATAGCAGTAAAGTCAACAGCTGAATCTTCAATAGAAATGACCAAAGACTTTTCCCCACACCGTTATGGTCCTCAGTTTTGCCACCTAGGATTGAAACTTCTGGTGTTTGTTTTCCCTCCAAGCCTTGTTTTATGACCCTTATGACAATGCTGGGCCCCCTGCTGTCTAAGGGCCTTGTAGAGCCCCATGTTCTGCCTCTATGTCCACATACTCTTGAGTTAGTATGAAATATTTAGTTGTGATTGTTTGGATGTGCTATAGCACGTTCTATTAGCATTAATGTGAATTACATCTATACCCAACACAGTAACCATTTTAATTGACTTGTGCCCACAAATAATTTCTCAGAATTAGTCGCTGACCGTCCATTAACGCTCAATTTTAGAGCCTTAATCACTTTTCACGGCAGCTCAGAAAACCTTCTGGCGGTTTTGTTTATGTCTTTCTCAGTTCGGTCTCTGCAGCGTTAACTAGGACATTCATCACATCGCTGTCCATGTAGATGTGTCTGGTACGTAATAGTGATATATTTATTGCTAGTATTAATAAGCTGATTACATAAGAAATATATATTAGAAAATATACTGCACACTATACTACTGTAGATGGAAGCAACCTGCTAAAACTCTAGAACTTCTAGAAAATCAGTGACGTAGGAGCCCTGACAGTGTCATACACTATGTCTTATAGATATATAAAGTACTAGGAGCCCTGACAGTGTCATACACTATGTATTATAGATAGGTTCCTAGGAGTCCTGACAGTGTTATACACTATGTATTATAGATATATAAAGTACTAGGAGCCCTGACAGTGTTATACACTATGTATTATAGATAGGTTCCTAGGAGCCCTGACAGTGTCATACACTATGTATTATAGATATATATAGTCCTAGGAGCCCTGACAGTGTCATACACTATGTATTATAGATAGGTTCCTAGGAGCCCTGACAGTGTCATACACTATGTATTATAGATAGGTTCCTAGGAGCCCTGACAGTGTCATACACTATGTATTATAGATAGGTTCCTAGGAGCCCTGACAGTGTCATACACTATGTATTATAGATAGGTTCCTAGGAGCCCTGACAGTGTCATACACTATGTAATATAGATATATATAGTCCTAGGAGTCCTGACAGTGTCATACACTATGTATTATAGATAGGTTCCTAGGAGCCCTGACAGTGTCATACACTATGTATTATAGATAGGTTCCTAGGAGCCCTGACGGTGTTATACACTATGTATTATAGATCTATATAGTCCTAGGAGCCCTGACAGTGTTATACACTATGTATTATAGATCTATATAGTCCTAGGAGCCCTGACAGTGCGGCCGCTACCTCTGTATTCCCTATAGCTATGTGTCTTACCAGTCCTCCTTTACATGTTCTATCAGTATCTCTGTCTGCTTTCCAGCTTTGCTTATATCACCTTCTACTAAACATCTGCCTGTGTATTATCGTTGTGATGGGTTCACTCTTCACAATGCATAAACTAGCACATTACAGATGATTTCTATAATATATAATAGGCCTATGCAGTGTACACGGATAGAGCTGCTACCTCATTGCTGGTAAATTCACAGAGTTCCTGCGAGCTGACATCTGATCATTACTGCATTGTTGACCTTGGGATGTTCATTGTCTTCTTCCTGACGGCCCTGCGTTAAATGTTCATGTTAATAATACATTATATTGATACAATATAATAATGATCATTCCAATAAAAATTATTTCTGACGTTTTATTGCTCTTGTTAAAAAAAAAAGGTAAAAGTTTTCATCCTTGAAATATCTTAAAATGGATAAAAACATCTTAATTTTTTTCTGACAATCTGGCAGAGGCTCCAGAAAATATAGTGTTCTGCAACCTATTGTTACAGGTTCAAGCAGGTATTTTAGCTCCATGCCACTTCTATTCAATTACACTTTGGTGACTTGAGTCCCTCCAACCCTATTATGTGAAAATAGGAAAATCAATACACAATAGGAAAGAAGAGAGCGATCACGCAGTATGACAGGAGCCGAGCGTACAACAACAGGGAGCTAGGAGTATATCATTCCACAAAGTAGTTTGATTCTGTCACACCTAGGTCCTGGTGCCTGGACCCCAATGGCTCCAAACCTTTTATCTCTTTGTAACTGGATGATATTGCGATCAGGGCTCTGCAGGGGCCGGATCATCACTTCCAGGACTCCTCCTCCAAAGGGCAAAGATCACATCAAATATTGATAGAATTTCCATTCCTCTTTGGTTCATTCACTTCATTTTGTAACTTGAGAAAAGTAAACTATTAACTCTTCTATCTCTGGAAGCATTCTTACTTTGCAGCATTTTACAATATTTTCACAGTACTGTATTTATTTATAACATATAATCTAATTTTAAAACACGTACAGGTTCATTCTATCCATACTAGGGCACCGGACAGGTTGGAAAGATGAGGTTTTATTTTTTAACACACAGAACAAAGGGAAAATGAACTGTGTACAACTTCACATGGCAATAAGACGCCGGTGTGGGTACAATATTCTTGGAATTAAAATCCCTGGAGGATTGTAACCTGCTGGGAATTGAAGTTCCTTGGTTCCTGTAAGTTGCTGTTAGTTCCTGGGAAGGAATTGAAGAAGATCTGGTATGGAATTATCCAGAATTGCAGAACACATTGAATTATCATCCCACAGAGACAGAAGAGGTAACTTTAAAGAGGATACAAAAGAGTCTTCACTTTATACTGTTTCTAATTTGGCTATTGCTTTCATAGTCAACATAGTCAACATTGTATTATTTGGGGAGGGGGAACAAAATGGAGCTGAATCAGACCTTACAATATTCTAGACAAGATATATATATTGTGGAGAAAGTAGCTTGGCAACAGCAATGGTGCGGACCCAACCAGTCAGAGACAGGGACACAATATCTCGTGTAAGCAGGTTTATTTAGAAAAACAGCAAAATAAATAAAGCTTCATTTCAGGTACAAAATAAGCAAAATAAAATAGAGCCTTAACTTCAGGCAAAAAGGTCAAACAAAACCCTGCTCGTCTGAGCACTAACTAAACAGTATAACACTAACTATACATGTGGCTTACTATCAACCACACGAACAAACAAAATAGCACAATACAGTCTCATCAGGTTCTCAGTATTACAGTACAGACACCGTTGCCTCCTCTCACTCCCAGGATCTGCCCTGAAGTGCAGGTTCTGCAGCCTTTTATGGCCCAGTAACGAGCTCAGAATCCACACCTGGGACTATTCAAGACCCGCCTTGGACCACACATGTGTCAGGAATCTGGGGGGGATATACTGTGATTCCAACACTCTGCCTGTCACTTTCTCATATATATATATATATATATATATATATATATATGATACTAAGTGTCTAATTTTGTCTTTTCATGTGGCTGGTAGTAAGCCTTTTCCTGTTTAGTTAGTGCTCGGACAAGCAGGTTTTTGTCTGATGTTTTTGTACCTGAGGTTAAGGTTTATTTATTTTTGCTATTATTTCAAATAAACCTGTTTGCACCAGATATTTTGTCCCCGTCTCTGACTGGTTGGGTCCGCACCACTGCTGCTACCGAGTTAACTTCCACACTATATATATATATATATATATATATATATATATATATATATACAGTACGTTTATTTTAAGAGTTTTCATTTTGGTTTACAGTTCCAACCCTGGCTTAGAATTACGATCCTCACTTTGATTCTATTATTTTTTATTTTATAGAATATCTATGGAACCCGTGTTTGATGCAATGTTTGTATTCATTATCGCGTTGATCTTTAAAATTACACATTTTTATGCCACTTTATTGACATAAATAGACTTCTTTTGTCATTATACTTTAATAACTTTAATTAACATATCCGTTCCCTCTTGGAGAAGCGGTGATTTATTTACATTGCAGACGTGTGTATGTAAAATTAGAGGACAACTGTGTATACAAAAATGTGAAGAATGATCACAGTTACATTTTATAACTCTGTAACATTACCATAGAATAGAGCGCGCAGTTTATGTCTCTGTGCTGGGACTTTGCCTTTCTGCCTGTGCGGGGGAAGTAACAGCAGTGGTTGTCACGAAGGGGCCAAACTATACACAGCTTGAGCCTGTCACAGGGTGGAGAGACGCAAAGACTTCCAGATTGTCACAAATCCTGGATCACAAAAACACAACGAGAAGGAGAAGATGGGGGAGTTACATGGAGACAATGTATAAAGCGTCTTAAAACATCTAGAGACGCTAACATGTTGTGGAAAGTATTTCCCCCTTTCAGATGTTTCCTCTTACTCCATATTAGTCAAATATTAGTGGGACTATCCCTAGGCAATTCTTGAATTATTACATGGGTTTCCCATGAATATAACCATCATTAAATTTGCAGACAATTAAAGGTTAAACATTAAAAATTGTAACAATTTGGAGTATCTTATCTCAGACATGTACTGTCCATGCCTGATAACTTGTCTACAGTAAGGAAGTCATGGCTGGTTTTGTAGCAAAGTAATAGACCATAGAAAGTTCCCGCATTCTAGCTCATACTCATTGGCAACTGATGAAGACAAAAGACGTTCACCGGTAAGATGGTAAGAGAACAGACTGCGTTTGTGGAACTGCTTAAATTTAGACATATTGGTATGTTTAATGCATTAGCTTCTCCTTTCAAGTTCCCTAACAGGATCTCTACAGTAAGTGAAGCTTATAAAAGCAGCTTTTTCCCCCGAATTACCTGGTTCCTCTAGTTTAAGAGATCCATGGGGTCTTCATTGCTCCCTTACCACAGTTGCAAGTTCATGTCCCAATCAGCATTTGTCACGAGCTGCCTTGACCACCATCTATCAAGTACATTAAAGGGATCCGATCATTCAAGATCATTGTTTTGTCCCTAACATGTCGGAATAGCCTTAAAGGGGTATTCCCACGTCGCATACTCACCAGTCTTCACTGCTGTAAAATCTTCTTTCTTCCTGGTTTCTTGCATCATTTGGTGGGCGGGGTTTCACATGCAACCTGCCATTTGGCTCTGCCCACCGCATAGCGTGATCCTATGGGGTGGCTGAAGGGCCTGTGATGTCATCAAAGGTCCTTAAACACAATATGCACAATATTGGACTATGAAGTACAGGCAGGAGCAACTCCATTCTGTGTTACATACAGAGACTGCCTGTCTCTGCCATAATGAACATAATTGTATTAGCTAGCCTGATAACTAGGAGAACAGAAGACGTTCAGAATTGAATGCAGCTCCTCTCCCCTATCTGAGAGCAGGGAGGTAGGTCACATGGTGCAGACACAGGAATAGCTAGATACACAGGCTCGCTCCCTGCACTTAGCCCCTCCTCCCTCCCCCCTGAGAGCAGCAGATACATCACTGGACTCAGCTAAGTCAGGGCTGTGTCAACAATGAATTGAATAAAGTAAGATAGTGGACAAACAAAGCAGCTTTGCTGAAGCAATGTATTTAGGAAAAGTCTTACATCCACATTAACAAGCAGTATAGATAGGATCCTTGTGAATGGACAACCCCTTTAAGAAAGGCTATTCTTTTCCTACCTTTCGATGTCGCTTGAAATCCCGTTTTTTTCAGTATGCAAATGAGTTGCTGAAGAAGATGGAGGTGGCACTGGAGAGAGTTCTCTCACAGCATTGGGGACACCCCCAGGGCTGTTTGAGCACTGAGGACCGCCCCCAGTGCTGCGAGAGAACTCATTTGTATACCGACAAAAACCGGGATTTCAATCGAACGACGGCGTGGAGAAGACATCTAAAGGTAGGAGAAGACATCTAAGGTAGTCAAGAGTTGTGGAGCAAGTTGAACATGTAGTCTTAGTAAATCCCATTGAGGTCAATAAAGGAAACAGCATAGCCCAGAAGGCCACACTAATTTCCATATTTCTATCTTGCCCTTGTTTGACACAGATGGGAATACTCCATTAAGTCTTGTATAGCTTTCAAGTGTTTGCCAGCTGTTACAAACTATGTACAACTTTATAGCACACAATATCGTAGACTCTTTGCAGCCTTCCCTTGCTTTCCCTTAAAGGGGTTTTCCGGGCTGAAAATCTTTTTTTTTTATTTTTTTTTTAGAAAGGTCTGTTAGTACTATTAATGGGTTAGTAAGTACGCCCATATTCCTTTAGCAGTGTATGGAGTGATTTCTGGGTGTCTCTGGTTGCTGCTGCCTCTTCTGCCTTTGTTTATTGGTGTTAGCTTCCTTTTGTGCAGCTTCTACACTAGTTCCCTCTCACTCAGCTCCCCCTCCTCTCTTACTCCGTTACACTCACCCTCCCTACCTCACTAGCCTAGCCCCTCCCACCCTCCCTGTCTCACAAAGAGTAGCAATCCCACCCATTACTAGCCCCTCCCACATCTCCCTGGCTAACCTATTCTGACCCCGGCTCTGGGAGCCGTTGCCCAGAGACAAGAAGGCTTAGTAAGTATCGATGGGGGGGGGAAGTAATAATGAAATTCCGTTTTGGAAGCGGTACGGAATGAAACGTCATTAGATTATCAGAAAGTGTCCCTGGGGCGGGCACATGCCTTCTCCAGAGATAGGGGTAATAATAGATTTTTTAAATTGAAGTAAGTTAAAAGTTAGGTGGGGGAAGGGAGTGTTAGTTTAGGGGTTAGTTCTCAGTTTATCCTGGACAACCCCTTTAAGAGTCCTCCTCTCACTCATACAACACATTGGAATCTTTATTAACACCTACATACATATAATGTATACATAACGAGGTGAGGCCAGCTCATCATAGGCTCATCACAGTATCTTTGTATTATCACTCGCTGACGGTTTCCAATATCCTCCTCATCTCAGAATGAATGTTATAACAGCATTACCAGAGTAGAGAATATCTGTAGATACATCACATAGGAGATATAATCCTCTACTAATAACAGATAAACAGGAAAAGGAACATAAAGTGAGAGCATATCCCGTCTTATTAATGAGATCTGTAGCTCTGAATAGAACCTGACACAATCTCGCCATCTTCGGTCCCCGTGCACCAGAGGAGCAAAACTTCGATCAACAGCAGCTGTCATTGGTAATTTAGTATGCAGGATATATTACAGGCCGGCTCCACGGGGCATCAGGTCTACACTAGATATATCTGAAGCTTTCTGGAACACAGCCTGAGCTTTCATCTTGACCTTTCTTAGTCTTAGGGAATTGAGTTTCGAGGCGCATTCTGTTTGTGCATTAGATCCATTCAAGACAGTAGAGCGTTGCAGAGGAAGCTAGAAAATGTTACAATGTAACAATGGTGAAATGGAATATTGAAAGAGTTTTAGGACTTGTTCATTCTATTAAAGTGAATCTTTTGCTGGTGAGGCGCACGTGGCCTCTAAGTCTATGGACAGGTCCAAATCAGTTATAATGTATACAATATACCATAGAATCTAATTCTGTACTCTTCTGCTCCACTGATTCCGACCCCCTGACTAGCCTGACCACCTTGTTGTTATTTGTCTTGTCTGCGTTCAGTGTTCTTACTCACTTCATAGGAAGAGACTGTCACCCAGTTGTCCTCTACTGCTTAGGGTAGTTGAGACAGTTAGGCAGGGACAGGGAGCAGGTTCAGTATTAGGAATCATAGTCTCTGTCATTCCCCTTCCAGGCTCCAGCAGCAGTTGCTGGGGAATTGCTCAATAATATGCACACAGTGATGTCACTGTATATAAATAATACACGTGTGCAGTCACAGTAAAGGCATGCACAAAGTCACGTGTGCATGCCTGTGTTGCAGTTACAGTAAGGGCATGATGCACTAAGTGATGTCACGACATAATCAGCTGTCACAATTGTGATGTCAAAGTTTAAGAGTACTGCTGACAGCAGAGAAATCGAGAGCAATAATGATGGTCCTGCACAAAGCAAACATGGATGCAACACGCCGCTTTATGGGCTCCATAGTAAATTTTGAAACATGGTTTAGTGTAGGTTAGTTTTCAACATGCCCCATATTGGCATAAAGTATGGACCAAGGGATTGGCATTGACCATGATTTATCGAGTGTACAAGTGTATGGAATCGTGTGGAGAACTCGCTCGACGGTCATCTAAGGTCATGTGTCCAGTCTAAGTCACATGGATGGGAGGTAGAAGAATGCTGCAGACAAATCTTTCATCTCTTTATTGGATATTTTATAACATGTTCTTCACCCATTGAATTACTAATTTACTTAAACATCCCTCGAATTTTATTCTACAGTTTGAAACCACTGAAACATGTAAGAGCAGACTGCGCCGCCTCTCCCATACTTGACAGCTTCTCTTTTCTTGACATAATGAAATATACTGTACTTAGCAGACGTACAATTATCATCTGCACTTAAGAGCTCAATCATTTGATAAGAGCACATGGTGGCAGATTCACATCGCCTTTGTTGTCTGTATCAGGAGGGAGCGCAATCTGTTTTCCTCATCTCTGATAGAAAGAAAAAAAAGCAAGGCAATAACTGGGAATGTTCCGCCCCATTAAGTGTCCCATTAAAGAGAACATCTACCTTACAGCATAAAGTGATTACATCACAACATAGCGGAACTCCCTCTTCAGAGGTTTATCTCATCTCCAGCAACACATGGGTTGGAAGGAAATCATTGATTTTGGTCAAGTGCAGATTATACATAATCCAAAGAACATAGAAACATGGAGTGTATGTAATATTAGACACACAACATCGGGTAATGTCACATGCGCTACAGATAGGACTGCTAGGAATACATACAGGGTGAGCGCAATCCGTACTAAGGATCACCGTATTGAATCCCACACTAATAAAGGTGATGTATAAGCGAGCCTAGAGAGTCCTAGCTAGGGTGTATATAGTGGGTTCTGCTTTAATGGAGGGAAAGAGGTCGTTAAAATACATTGTATAGACAGAGAACAGGTTGGACGAGTATAATGAGCATAACATGATTGGTGGCAAAGTTGTAAAATAGTTCTGGCACATGGCTATCGGATAAGAAACTGGAGAGGAGTCCCATTAAGGCTGTCTAAACAAAGAGGAGTATAAAATGGTCCCCACACAGCACAATCTGCCCCGCAGTGTCCCCCACACAGTACAATCTGCTCCACAGTGGCCCCCACACAGTACAATCTGCTCCACAGTGGCCCCTACACAGTACAATCTGCTCCATAGTGGCCCCCACACAGTACAATCCGCTCCACAGTGCCCCCCACACAGTACAATCTTCCCTGCAGTGGCCCCCACACAGTACGATTTGCCCCGCAGTGGCCCCCCACACAGTACAATCTGCCCCGCTGTGGTCCCCACAAAGGATTATACCTGTATACTCCACAGTAGCCCCCTCCCCACACAGTACACACACAAATATACTTACCTGAAGAACCACAGCCCGTCCTTTCTCCTGTTCACTGCAGGCGCTGATCAGTTACGTCAGGTCAGAGGTCGCAATCTGCCCACAGTGTAGGCTGCACGTACCACATGGCTCACACTGACAGCTTTTGGCTGGATGTGCATTCGCACAACCAGCCGAACACTCACTAACGGGGAATCCTGTACCAGATTCCCCTTAGTGAGCGATCCAGGCCATTGAGGGCACGCAAAGCTCCTTCTGCTGCCACAGGTTCAGCATCACTGCCATAGGTACTCCTATTAAAGGCACCTACGTGGAGTTATCGGTTTGTAGGACATATTGGACCCTTAACAATTCCAGTGCACTACAGGAGGGCCAATGCACCAGATTGGAGATCTACTTGAGGGATTGGCAGAGATTTCAGGAACAGCTCAGTGTTCTATTAAATGTCAAGCCAGTTCCCCTTGCTTGGCCCATCTTGATCCCCGTCACATCCTACCTTTGTAGCAAATCCCATGCACACCTTATAGACAATTTTTTTTTTTTTTTTTTTGTGCCTTGCACTTAGCATTTTGGCAAGTTTTGCAGATTACAGCCACCTGCGCTACATATTGTGTTATAATACAAAAACGTGTTAAAATTATACAAAATAGGCAACGAAAAAGGGTGACAATTGCTTCCGTCAAATAGGAATTTTAGTGAATGTTTTTGGAGAGAACATTTTTTTTTTTAATTCTGCATTTGAAGACGTTGTAAAGAAAGATGATTTTCCGGAGTCACCGCATTAAATAGGAGACAGGGCGAAATGAACAGAAACTACTGACCAGCCCCTGTGGCTTTGCAGTGCTATCAGCACACAACAATATTGCTTCCCAAGGAGGCCGCACGCGTCTGTGTCATTCTGTATTCAGGAATAGACGCGATGAATGAGACTGAGATTTTTTTACGAGACCTGCAATACCCCGCACCCTATTCAGCTTCTATCTCGCCCCTGTAGGCACCTATGGCGTGTTCAGTGCGTCGCCTTGCAATACGCTGTCGGTGAAGGGGTTAATGCTATAATGAACTATTTGGAAACAGATGGCTGAGAAATCACAAATTCCCGGCACCATCAGACAGTATACAACCCCAATTACATGTATTCATACAAAGGACTTGCCTGCAGAACTCATTTCTATGGACTTGTGAATTGCAGGTGGGGCCTGGAAAGATCTGAGGCTGCGAGATAAGCAGGTAATGAAGGGACAACGCACAAATCAGATCGCTTGCCTGAGGTGGCATTTAGGAAGCCAAGACTTCGCCTTTCTATCATTTCTATTCTGGAGGGAAACGACTGCACCTGCTGCACAATGCAGAGGAGAGGCAGACACAATGGCAGACAATGGCGGGGAGGGATGAGGCTTCACTGACATGTTGTCATCAGTAACTGTGCAGATGAATAATAACTGCAGCATATATTATTATTGATGTCATTATCGGGATATAATGCACGCTTTCTTACAAGACGTAAAGTTCAGGCTCGCTCCAGGTTACCTTATATGTATCTTTAGGCAACTGCTTGCAAGGGTGTAGGAGTAGTAGTCACTACCGAGCCCTGGACCTTGTGGGGGCCCAAATGTCCCTCTGCCATGAAAACTATACTACTATTCTCAGCATCTTGCGCAGGTCTCTGACGCCACACTGTATCTATCTAAAAATCTCGGCTCTGCCACTCTGGGTTCGGGCAGAGCCGACTGGGCATGCCTGGCCATGCCATTTTGTAGTGGTCTGCTCCATGATCATACTGCGCCTGCACAGTAGGCTTGTGGAGTTCTATGGAGAACTGAGCATACAACCGCCGTACGCTCGTGTAGCCGTGCACCACAAAATGGACGCTCAGGCATGCACAGTCAGCTCTGCCCAAACCCGGAGTGACAATGCTGAGATAGGTACAGTGTGGCGTCAGAGACCTGTGCAAGGCGCAAGTTCCAGAGAAGAGGATGGAGGGGACGGAGCATAACCATGAAAGGGGCGGTGGATATGTATGACCCGGAGGTGCTCGGAGCGCTGCGGGAACATCCCCGGTGCTCCAAAATCCTCAGTAGAATACCAGAAGAAACCGGATTCGTGCAGAAACGGCGGGGAGAATCAAAGGGGTAAAGGCAGGAGTAGAATAAGCTTGTTAAAGACTATTCCAAGGTGCCATTAGTTGAGACTGCCTTTAACTAAAACCGGCAGATCAAAGTGACATGTCAAATTATTTCGGTTGGGTGGGTTTACCCATAGATCTGAACCTTGGCCATGCAAAGCTTGAAGGCCGCACTGGACCTGAAGATGAGTTGGAACAAAACCTACCCATGTTGTGAAAATGCAACCTATAAAAGTTCCTGCATATCAGATAGGATTCTGGCTCATCCCATCCACACATTGCAGAAAAATATCTGCAGCCTGGCATTTCCGTCTGGGGATAATAGGGGCAGTTTTTATCTGCTGACTTTCTCTCTTTTCGACAGCGTTTTTTTGCTGCAGCTTACTATATAGGGCCTTCGTCTGTGGGTGTTTTTTGCCACAATGGTTTGCAGGAGAACATGCTGCAGAATTTTCTTCTGACCCTAAGAATAGGTAATCAATAGGTGATGCACAGAGGTCTAATATCTCATTACCTATACAACACCTGATGACATCTATGACCTATGTGACACCGGACAACCTGACACCCCATGACATCTATGACCTATGTGACACCTGATGACCTGACACCCCATGACATCTATGACCTATGTGACACCTGACAACCTGACACCCCATGACATCTATGACCTATGAGACATCTGATGACCTGACACCCCATGACATCTATGACCTATGTGACACCTGATGACATGACACCCCATGACATCTATGACCTATGTGACACCTGATGACCTGACACCCCATGACATCTATGACCTATGAGACATCTGATGACCCGACACCCCATGACATCTATGACCTATGTGACACCTGACAACCTGACACCCCATGACATCTATGACCTATGTGACACCTGATGACATGACACCCCATGACTTCTATGACCTATGTGACACCTGACACCCCATGACATCTATGACCTATGTGACACCTGACAACCTGACACCCCATGACTTCTATGACCTATGTGACACCTTATGACCTGACACCCCATGACTTCTATGACCTATGTGACACCTGATGACCTGACACCCCATGACATCTATGACCTATGTGACACCTGACAACCTGACACCCCATGACATCTATGACCTATGTGACACCTGATGACATGACACCCCATGACTTCTATGACCTATGTGACACCTGACACCCCATGACATCTATGACCTATGTGACACCTGACAACCTGACACCCCATGACTTCTATGACCTATGTGACACCTTATGACCTGACACCCCATGACTTCTATGACCTATGTGACACCTGATGACCTGACACCCCATGACATCTATGACCTATGTGACACCTGACAACCTGACACCCCATGACATCTATGACCTATGTGACACCTGATGACATGACACCCCATGACTTCTATGACCTATGTGACACCTGATGACCTATACGACACCTGATGACATCCGTATCCGATCGGTGGGGCTCCTACATCTGACTCTCCCACTGATCAGCCGTTCTCAGCTGCTATTTTGTAGGAGTACTATCCACGGTTGATCCGTTTTTCACATTTTTACTGTACTTTCCAATGTCTTTGTGTCAGTGGAAACTGACATGCAGGGTTTTTTTCACGGACCCATTGACGTGATGCACATCAACGAAAAAACACAAACCTGCTTCCATTTTTTTCTGAATGAGTACATTGAAATGAATGGACATGTATGTTGTCTGTGACACGTGTACACATACATGAAATGCGGAGGTGTGAATAATCCCTTACGAGATCTCCTAATATCTGTATTATTTTACTTTGAAAGAACCTGCGAAGCCTCCAGTGCCGATGTGAACACAACCTTGTTTTCCTTCTAATTCTTAGAACTTGCACAGATATATAGTATATACTCTGTCCCCGACTGACCTCATATCTCCATATGTCTTAAGGCAAAGGATGGGACTCCAACTCTGAAACTGCAGTCATTTGATGTCTGTGCAACAATAGCTGACATTCATTAACCTAAAGAATTGCAGTGACCTTCAATGTCTATAGATCTTATTGCAGATTCCCCCGCCTGTATCCAAACCGTGCCCTATAGGAGCAGTGATGGAGACGTGTCTGCTGCAAACGACACAAAGGGTTAAGATAAGCATTTAGGCAGAAAAATGCGACTATTTGTGCTTGTTATTTGCAAGCTGATTTCTTCTTTTTTTCTCTCCCTCCCTTCTCCTCCTCCACCAGCGCTGCTCCACCTCCTCCTCTCTGTTCCCTCAATGCTCCTGAGCATCCCTGTGTCTTCATAAGGTGGAGCTAGCGCTGGCAGATTTCTCTCCGAAGACCATAGAAAAGTGAACTTATTCAAAGCAGTCTGTAGTCGAGTAGACAGGAGTCGGGGCCGTACACATCTCCAGTCTATTGGAAGGAAACACCTGGATCTTAAGAAGCCTTACACAAAGAGGAGACCTGCCAAGGTTGGGAGGTGGCTCGTACAAGAAGGGACACTGCTGCCATTATTTCCTATAGGAAGGATTCATGTCCGATTATCCAAGAGCAAAACTTATTTTCCATCATGACACTGGAGATACAAACTATAGTGGGGATGTACGAACATGTAGAGAAGAAGCTCCAGGTGAAGACATCGTATTCTAAGAGGTAACTATTACCTGTGATTTATGGGCATTTATAATATATTATAGTATGGCATAGGGCGCGGAATATATTGCTGCAATATTGTCTTATAAAGACCAGACCGAGTTTAATCACGTTTGGAGGTCTGATAGATACAATGTGGATACAACTGGTTACATAGAATGTATCTGAGATAATGTAACAAAAGATTATTAAAGGTAGATTACAGATCAAAGTTTTATATATTGGCTGTCTATAATAAGCTTATTTCACACTGGCAAGCATTGGGTTAAGCTGTGAACGATATGGTAAGAGCGAGATTGCACCCACTTGGTGCATGTATGGGGGTAATACACTTACTATCCTGCCTATAATCGGTCATATCAGATGCTTTAGTCTGTATGCTAATGGATCAGTTCCTTGTCCTTTGTATTACACGCTTCCTTGTAACCCCCTTTTACGAACACATTGTTCTTAGACTACATACATAATTGGGGTTAATGCATGATAAGGGTTAGGTTATCCTCTATATTTTGGGCATCAGAACCATAACCACCAGGCCGGTACGCTTCTATGGAGAGGGTCATTGAGCTCTGTGAGTAGGAGGTGTCCGCACACAGTCATGGCAAATGGAGCTGCGATATATTTCTGCCACTAAATAACAGAGCAGGGATGTCCAACGTACGAGCAATGGTCACTGGAGATGGTACGACCTGACGGAGGGAGCTTTTCTGGCTCAGTGGTAGAACATAGGACATTGCACTTGATACATCTATGCAGAAATTGTTACATTGTTGCACATACAATAAACACATAAAAAAGCCAAACATAAAAGTATCGAACCTAAAAGGAAATAGAACCTAAAAAAACCAACAAAGGGGAAATGCCTAAACCCATACAACAGAATACTAGGCTAGGTAGGTTCTGCCATTATACTACCTGTATATACCGGCGTGATATTATGTCAGCTCCTTGATATCTGAGCCTTATTTAATGCTCCGGAGATATCTTGGGTGTTCAATCATCAGCTAAATCTGACAGTGAGAAATTCTAGAGGGCATGAAGAACAGAGACTCTCATAGCTCAGAGGTAGCGAGAACAAGTTAACCTGATTTACGGGTGACGGCACATTAAGACGTACAAATGCTGCCTGTGACTATGCCGGCCTGTCTAACGCTTTATTACATGTCAGCATTTTATTAACTTTTATAGGGAAGATTTGCTACAGGAATAACTGTGTGTGTTGGTCCAATGATTGCAATAGAGACCTGGACTTATTCCTAGACTCGGCTTATTAGCGATTGTCACAGATTAACACAAGACATCACTTTAAGGAGAGAAATATATTGCAATGTGATAGAGACGGGCTATTGACTAACACATTCTAAGTAATGCAAGTTCTTATATCAGCCATATTTGTGGCCACCTGAGTGGTCCGTATATCCAGACTGCTACCTATGGAAGCCTGTCAATGGGCTTGTAGCCATAGGGTTGCATCATTTGATCATCGGACAGGTCAGCCATGGGATATTATAGATATTTTTCATATCATGAATATGTTCCTGCAACTTAAGTTAGTATTGCACCATTATAGGAAATCCTACGGGTGCCTAATAAGGCTACACAGGGGTTTTTGCTGTGCAATGGCCTGAGGGAGTCTGCACAGAGTCCCTGGCAATACAGTAAGCTTCCTCTATCCTAATGCCTATATGACAGGGACGTATCAGAGTCTCTACAGTCGGGGCCTCAGGACAACCCAAAGCAATGGTAGGTTGTCACCTAAACTCAATGGCTAATAGGTGGATAACTTACTGTATGGCACCTCTATGGAGACCATAAACAGCAGGTCTTAACAGATGGCAGCTGCCTTGTAGTTGAGGCTCACTGTCTTGAAGAACCTAGGTAATGAACATGTGGTGCAAGGACTCAAGAGGATAGCTGCCATGCCTCCGGGGATACTTGCACCGGGCTCATGCTGTGCTTTTAATAGGCAGCGCAACGTATGATCATAGCGTAGAAGGTATTTTAGTGACATGGCTAAGAAACAGCCTTCTATAACACGTATATGTTGTGTACAGGAACAATAATACTCTTACAGCACTATTTCCATAGCATCAGATATAACACTATAATAGATGGCCATTATATGACGTCTGGCATAGTCCAACATATAGACGACTCACTTGGACTTTATTCTCCAGTGGCGGATTTATTGCAGAAAATTCTACAAATAATCATCTCTACGACTAAGGCCAAACATAGCAAAACGCAGCTAAAAAATATGCACTGGAAACGCGTCAGGTTTTTTTCTGCAGCATGTTTCATTGTTGAGTTTTTCAGCTTTTCCATTGCAGATTTTTTTCTGCAATGTGTGGATGGGATTAGCCAGAACCCCTTACAGTTTGCAGGTATTGTAAAGTGCAGCATTTTTTTTCCATAGCAGCAATAAGGCTACATTTTCGCAACGTGGGGCGTGGCCTAAAAGGGTTTTTAAAAATCCAGGTAAAAGCTGCAGAAATAACCCTCGTTCAGATGATGTTCAAGTGCGGAAAAATCCAAACACAGGCGCAAACCCCATAAAGGTAAAAATAATGCAGGAGAAGGGAAAAAATATACAGTACCTCATAGGGTAGAAATAAAATTGCTCCGGCAAACTGAAAAATGTTCTGATAACATTTAGTACATATGCATATACCCTGTCACATGCAAACAAGACTAAGGCCTCGTTCACATCTGCGTCAGTAATCCATTCGGTGGAGTCCCCCCCGAACAGACTACCGAACGCAATGGCAAGCGGTGTGCAATGAAAGCACATGGACCCCATAGACTATAATAGGGTCCATGTGCTTTCCGCAAGATCTCTGCACGGAACATGCGGACAGTAAAGTAGTTCACAATCTACTTTCCTGTCTACATGTTCCGTGTGGAGATCACGTGGCAAGCACACGGCCCCCATTATAGTCAATGGGGCCCATGTACTTTCACTGCACAGCGCTTGCCGTTGCATTCGGTAGTCCGTATGGCGAATCCCCATGCGGACTCCCTGAATGGATTACCAAACGCAGATGTGAACCAAGGCTGACAATAAAATTAGACAAACGCTCTCACCTGACTTGTTGCATTTTATAATAAATGTAAACTAATAGCATGTACCTCACATATAGCGTGTTCACGTGTGCCATATATGTGCTCTTATGCATTGCGGTACAAGCTGAATACATTGCAGCATGGGGACACGGACAATAAATGTTTAGTTGCACTTATCTCAGAATCTATTACCCACCTGGAATTTCAATAGACTCCCGTCTCTGGAGTCGGTAAATGGTGCAGAAAATGAAGACTTTCCAGTTCTAGAGGCAGAAACTGCTTTTTAATGAGGGAATGAAGCAAATTGGCAGGAAGGTGACAGTAATCCCGAAAGCAAGTAATGCAACAGCGGCCCATCTCTGCATGTACAAAACTTCTATTGGATGGGTTACAGGAGGAGGAGAACAGATCAGGTCCAAAAAATTCTGTAGGAACCAAAACCTAAAGTGGGCTCAGCCTTATCCACACTGAGCAGCCGAGAATTGGTGAGGGATCACCTAGCATTTTTGCTGCACTATGCAGAGGGTCGTGTCAAGTCATACTCGTCTGTCATGTTACGGGTACAGACTATGTATCTATTTGCAGATAGTTCTACATGCAAATCTGACTTCCATGATGTAATTAGAAATATGTTGCAATGATGCTGGGATTTTACCAGGTAGTCCCCCAGCCAAGGACAAGACACTACCTGGTAAAATCCCAACATCATTGCAAACAAAGGCCTCTGAGAAGGTCGGGCATGATGTTAAAGGAAGCGCCACCTATTGGGCTGCATGACTGAGGCTCTGACTTCCTAATTACATCATGGAAGTCAGATTTGCATATTCTTCCCATGTTCCCTTGCACAGTGGAGTGCTAATGGCTTAATAAGACTCCACACACCTAAATGGTGGTCTCACCCTACGAAGTGACGATATCCCCCCCCCCCCGACCCAGATAGTTCTAGAATGAGATCAACAAACACAACAATGAGCCCAGAGCACTGCGGCATCCCGATCTAATATGGCAGCGTTGTGATGTGGTTGAGCTATAGATACACAACATGGATATCATCTGACAATCTGCAGCAGCTGTGATACTATCAGGTTAATATTTTACAGAATATCAAAGGTATCATCCAATCCTTTACCCTATGTCACATGTCAGTCTTATTCTGTACTTATATATAACACATACTCCATGTAACGGTGCAAAATCTGTCCTGTAAAGGGATCGTCACTATGAATAAAGTGGGTTAAATGGTGCGATCACAGTTCATATTCTCCATGGCCATTGGGATGTGCGCTCGGAGATCACAGCGGAGAAGACAGGCAGGGACGCTTCGCTGCTACAGATGCCCACAGTGGTCGGAGAGGTCGGTATTGGCCACACTGTATAGTAAGGTAACCATGTTACAAACAATGGAATAAATAAGAACAATAAATAATTCATAAAATAATGAATAAATAAGCAATAAATAAAAAAATATTCAAATGAACTTTATCAATGAATAAATACTAAAAATAGTCCCATCAGCAACAGCATTAGACTGACCCCTACAACAAACAGCGTCATAACAAATCCTGTAATAAAAGGGACGGGAGGGCGAGGGACTTAGGTGAAGATTTCACCAGACAAAAGGCAAACAGTTAACTGGCCGGCTATTGAAATTCCTACCTAAGGGTCCATTCACATGGATTTTTTTGGCGTCGATTTTGATGCTGAATCCGTGTCAGAAACCATGTGGAAAAAAAGACTCCCATTGAGTTCAATGCGTTCCTTTTTCCATTATTGGATTCAGCATCAAAATCAGCGCCAAAAAACTCTTTGTGATGGAACCACGTTGCAGAAATACAGTGTTTTTTTGTTGCAGATTTTGTTGCGGTTTTTTAAGCCAAAGCCAAGAATTGCTACAAAAGGAATGGGAAATCTATAGGAAGTTCTTATACTTCTACCTTCTACTCAATTCACTCCTGGCTTTGGCTCAAAAAAAGCGCAACAAAATCTGCAACAAAAAAAAACCTGCGTTTCCGCAACATAGGGCTTTAGCCTAAGGCTGAGGCTCCACGTTGCAGAAAGGCAGCTTTTTTTGTTGCAGAATTTGTTGCAGAATTTGTTGCGGAAATTCCTATAGATTTCCCTATAGATCTATAGATTCCTATTGGAACCACTCCTGGCTTTGGTTCAAAGAACTGCAGCAAAATCTGCAACAAAAGGAGCTGCGTTTCCACAACGTGGGGCCTCAGCCTATAAGTACTGCCAGCCAATCAGGTTATGGCCAACTCAACCATTCCAGAAGAAGACTCTTCTGGAGGAAGTGACCGGCAGATAACCTAATGGAAATACAAAGCACTCATATAAGGCACATACTGGAGGGAGGACAAGGCCATTGCCATCGTAACCCCTCGGACATTACAACCTCATTGCGGGGGTCTGTATGGTGGTGGGGGATGATCTTGCCCCCTGAACCACTGGGGTGCCATGTATCTGAGGAATTAAGTATTTTTCATCAACAGCAACTCGTATTACATGGCTGAGCCCCGTATCTGTGGCTTGAATGTGGCGCACCAATATGGCGCACAGCGTTAACTATATGCTCAGCGCAACGTAATAGGATGGTACAGAGGAAGGGGATAAATAGTGACCTCTTACCATTATTACCCTACATATTTCCATTACTGCAAACTTTGTACTCCTAAAAATAGCAGGAGGCCAAAACTGCTCAAGAATGATGACAATGAAGAATTTGGTGCAACCTCCAGACTGTAGAATCTAATGGTTGTAACAATCTCGGACTTCCTGAAAATACTTGGGGCCATTCATAGACTGCAGGCGCCTTGTTAAATGCTTCGCAACGCTTGAACATTTCTGTCCAAACTCTCCTCATACCAATAGCAAGGCTCGCATTAGCCTGGGGCACTTTATTGGTTTCCTACTGACACCCCGCAGGTTTCCATGAATTACCTCCCACCATCATGGCTGACTCTCTACCGACTTGTCTACATGTTTACTGCGGCGTTATAATATCAGACCTCAAACCGCAGGCTTTTATTTCTCAGCTGGTGCTATACAATATGCAAATGTTCATGGGCTCGATGATTCACAGATTATATGAATGTCACTCTACGTCGCGAACACCCAAATAATAAAACCTTCTTAAAGGGATTAGCCACTTTGGAGATATTCTTTTTTTTGTCTGACTGATCTCTCAACAATAAGATAATCACATGGGAATCCCGAGTTATAAGGTGTTATCTATACTACTATGCAGCGCCACCACAGGGCAAATAAAGTATTACACGGTTCATAATCATCTACAGCATTAGTAATTAGCATCTAATATTGTGTAGGTCCCCTCTGTGTTACCAAAACAGATCTGACCCATTGGGGCATTAACGTCTCCCCATATGTGACATCCAGTGCTTAAATTGGGCCGGAAATCAGTTCTGGATAATTACAAACTGTCTTTCATAGCATAGCAGTATAAAGAACCCCACAAACACCGCTATCATTATACCCGGGGGTCTTTTCAGATGATGGGAGGGCTAGGAGACGTGAGGGAACATAAAAAAACACAGTTACTTACCTCTCCTGGCTCCAGAAGGCTTTGGGCCTACTTGGTGACGTCACAGATGTCACATGGACCGGGCTTGCGTCCTTATGTAACGCAACACAAGTCCAGCTCAAGTGATATCTCTTCGATCATTGAAGATGGCCGACATCAGCCAGGAGTGCGCCGGAGCCCCGGAGAGGTAAGTAACAGTGTTTCTATATTTGTATCCTCTCCTGGGTCTTCGATTATTATATTCTGGGGTCTGAGTATATTCCAGAGTTCCCCCTAAAATTTTTTCCCAATTTAAGCACTGGGGACTTCTCTTCTGCAGGAAAACAATAAACAAGCACTATATACCGAAATCATGATTCATCAGACCAAGTCACCTTCTTCCAGCTCTTCTTGGCCAGTTCTTATAATGGTGTCCATGCAGGCTCAGACTGGCCCACAGATGTACAGGGGAAATCTCCAGGTGGGCCCCCATTCACCCTGGTATGATTATTGGATTCATACAGATACTCATTGTACAACATCTTGATACAGCTATGTGTCATTATAATTTACTGGATAGATTGTTTACGAGACTATCCACGTTATTTTTACATACTGGGGGGCTGAGACAACTTTTTTTTTTTTTTTCTAATGTAGATTATGAGCCCCACATAGAGCTCACAATGTACATTCTCCCTATCAGTATGTCTTTTTTGGAATATGGGATGGAAATCCATGCAAACACGGGGAGAACACACAAACTCCTTGCAGATGTTTTTTTTTGCCCTTGGCGGGATTTGAACACCAGGACTCCAGCTCTGCAAGGCTGCAGTGCTAACCACTGAGCCACCGTATGGCCCCCCGAGACAACATCTTAATGGAGAGTAAGGCCTACCTATATCCTTCCAACCCGGAATAACCAATCATTGTGCACTCTTTCAACTGCTGTGCGGGCACATATCCCCAACTCACAGTGCTAAGAGGACCCAAATTTGAGGCAATAGCCAGAAAGCAGGTTACTGACAGGACCTTAGGCTGGGTTCACACGATGTATTTTGGCACGTAATGTGGCACGTAAACGCCGCGGGAGCTTTTGCGGGCCGTATACACTCTCATTACGATCCCATTTTGCGGCCACCGCAAAATAGCGGCGCGTATACGGTACCGGTTCCCATTGAAAACAATGGGAGCGTATACAGCCTGCAAAAGCTCCCGCGGCGTCTACGTGCCACATTACGTGCCAAAATACATTGTGTGAACCCGGCCTTAGGCAAGAAACAATCCCTGGCAAGTAGCAAGACTCTACTGGAAAAAAGTTATGTTAGGAATTTGTGAACAAGTATTAAATGATATTTTCATGAAGCTGTATATTGGGACCCCAGAGTGAATTTACTGCTAGGCCTTAGGTCCTCCAGTCCAACACTACGTCTGTTGTAGGGGCTTCCTGTGGTGGGTGGGTCAGGATGGACACAGTGACTGATCTCTGGCTATGCACACCCATATGCAAGAATAAGTTTGTGACCCCTTTGCCTTGTACCCAGCATTCATGTTTTTAGTAATGTGGACTTCAATAGCTCTTCTGTAGGATCAGAGCAGACGGGCTAGCGTATACTCGCCATATGCATCAATGTGCCTTGGGTGCTTGTACACCAAACTAATATATTATGATATTCATCAGCACTACATTCGAACCTAGAAATAAAATAATCTTATTTTTACTGAATTTTGTTTGGCTTAAGGTTGTACATGAACTTTACTGTGGATCGGCGGCGGGGGTCGGGGCGATAAGAAGGAAGACCTGCCGTTCTATTATTCTATTTCAGGCATTCTATAAAAGAGTCAGGGATGTTTCATAGATTTCACATTTGGTATTTGGGGGAGTTGTAAAGGCATTCACCTTCATGCTGGTGTTATCAGGTCCTGAACTTGGGAAATAATCATATGAAATGGGGTATCAGCATTATTTATAAACCACAACAACACAATGCTAATATATTGGGGTGTCATGGATATTGGTCATCAAATCATAGAAAATATCTATCATGCTAGCTTGACCCCTTTATTGGTATTGTTTGACCCCACTACCGGTAACATGGCATTCGGATATCCCAGATGCTGATTGGGGAGCGCTGCTCTGTATCAACCACCTCTCCATTCTTAGCGGCGGAGGGATGGGCAAAGAATCTCCGTTCTTGAGATAGGTGTTGGTCCCAGAGGTGGGACCTGCATCTCTGACACTTTCTCTATCTGTGAGATGGGAATATCCCTTTAAGAAAAGTACAGCAGACTCATATTTGTGAGTATTCACTTGGGATCAGTTGAGTACACTTAAGCTATTGAAGTAGCCAAAACTGCAGATATCACTTAAGTTCCCATTGTAAATGAAGCGGATATGTGACAAAGTTAATAGGATATTTGTTATAATACATTTGTAAAGTTCAGACATATTAACCCCTCCTTACCTGTCTTATATCTTTAGTCTGCCCTGTTCTTATATACTGTGCCGGCATCCAATCAATGCCATCAGTATCACATCTGCTGTTGGTTTATAGAATATAACGTAACAATGTCTTGTATTACTAGAAGTTGTGAGGATAGATACAATGTATCAATCCAATGGCTCAATACTTTAACAATACACTCCAATAGCTCAATATTCTATACAGTTTGTTACTGTCTTGGATCCTCTTTTGTAGTTCATCTTGAAGGTGATTGATGACGGTGAGATCAGGGCTCTGTATGGACCAGTCAAGTTCTTCTACACTAAACTCACCCAACCATGACTTAGTGGACTTTGCTTTGTACACTTAGGTAGGGCCATGCTCTTATAGGAGATAGACTTCCCCAAATTGTTCCCACTAAGTTGGAAGCAAAATGCCTTGGATTTTTCCCTTCACTAAATAAGAGACCCAAGTCCTACCTAGAAGAACAATCCCATAGAATTATTTCTTCTCCACCAAATTACACAGTTGCAGCCAACATTCTCCTGGCATTTGCCAAACCTAGATTTGTCCATCAGACTGCCGAATGGAGAAGAGATGGATGGCGTTACAGTTTACATCGCTCTATCCAACGCTTGGCCGTTCTAACTTTATATGATCATGAGTTTCTGGAGTTCCTAAATTATTCCAATTCTCAGTAATACCCCTCATGGATAACTCATGGAATATCTACGAGGGGAGAAATTTCACTTAAGGGTAGACTGTTTGGCTCGGGGCTGGATTTTATACTCCGGTGGCAATGGGATTGTATTAAAACATCTGAATTCATGATTAAGAGATGCGTCCCAATATATAGTATATACTAGACACTCACATGACCACCCCCACACCAATTTATCTTGAAGTATATACAAGATCCTTCAAAGAAACATTTTTTTTTTCAATGGCCAAATCTTACAATCTAAGACCCTCCAATTACATTTACGGAGATGTAAATACGAAGGTAGCTCAGAAAATCAGATTACATGACCAATAAATAATTGAGTTATCCCCAGACAATCCTGACTCATAGGTCAGCCGGATACTTGAGATTAAAACCTGGATCCAAATCAAGCTTGAGCCATGAATCGAATAAAGCGCACAGATCTGGGTATAATAGTAAAGTATGTTGGAACCGGAACATTACGCCTGTATGAACCAGTCAGGAACATGAATATGTAGGATTATTATTTGTAAGTCACTCAGCTTTTTAATGGTCCCTAATTTTTCAACCAGCTTTGCAGAGATCAATAAGATTTTAATCAATATCTCACTGAACACAATGGAAATTTCCAAAATGTTGACAAAACTGAGTTCCATAGAACATCTGTTTAACACCCTCGACCCCAGAGCACTCATGTAGCCCCCCGTCAGGACACTGACCCCACCATGTGCCACGCATTTGTCGTTGTACTCCTGACTTTTGTGACTCCATATAGTTTTGAAGCCATCAGTTCCAGAAGCATTGGTCTCTTCACTATTCTCTCCCGATGATAAGAGTCCTAGTAGAATTCATCTTTTTCAGCATGGGTACTGGTAAATGTGTTGACCATTGTGTGCATGGGCTTTATGGCGTCTTTGGTGGACGATACCCATACATGTGCATGTCCCAGTGCATTATGGGAACTCTTCTTCGACCCTTCTGTTTGGGCATCATCTATGACTCTCTATGAGATGGTTGCAGTTCAATCTTTGATCAATCTCTGTACCATTTACGGTATCCTGCCTGATATGTGATTGGTGATCTTCTTGTAGCCTTCACTTTTCTTCTGTAAAGAAATTCTTTTCTTCCACAAGACTTTTCTCTTCCATCTGGTGCCATAGCGGACATCATGGAACAGGGAGGGATATTCTTATTAAGTAACACCCTTCACCTATTTCCCGAATTATTAGACTCATCTGCGGTTGAATTCTTGTCAATTGGAATTTTGGTGTCCAAACGTTGGCTTTTCTCCTAAGACTCATTTTTGCAACATTGTCTTGAACAAATTTATTAGGAATTTTTTGTGTGTACGGGAGCGAATTAACAAATTTTGTTTGCAATCACTGACCCAAATTTGCGGGAGAATTTTGTAGTATGACATCCCATGGAAAATGTTGGTTCTGAAAGGAAATCTGACAAATCTGTCGGGGTGTTCTCACTTATGCCGAGTACTGTATTAGAGGATCCCCTCCCCTTTAAACTTTAAAATCTATTTTTAATCCCTATTGCTAGACAAAGACAGACTACAATTCACCCTGAAAGTGTCAGATTGTGATTCACAGCAGACGTCTAGAAGGATGGGAGAGAAGTGAGGAGTAGCGAGTGACAGAGCAGATTCTTCTCTACTTTCTGTGCAGTATACGGGAGACATGATAGCAGCTAGTCCCCATCCACCAGCGCAGGGAGAACTGAACAATAGTGATTAGCATCTATTCAAAGGTTTTTCTATAGACATTACATGGCTGTGTGACTATTTTTAAGAATCTTTTAGGCTATTTAGTAAGGGGTGTCCACTTTTTGGCCACATAATTCAGTTTTACAATTTATTGTCTACTAGCAGTACCCGCGACTTCGTCCGCGGCAGCGTTCCCGCTTTGCGCGACCTACCTGCAGTGCGGGCTCTGGCCCCCACATTGTGTCCCTTTTCCAACCCCTCTACCCCGACCCCCTTTCCACCACCCAAGCAACCCCGGGCTCCCTTTCCACCACCCCTCCTCTACAACCCCGGCCCTCTTTCCTCTCCTGCGACTCTCGCCCCCTTCCCCCCCCCCCCACCTGCGACCCCCGGTGTCGGCCCCCTTTGCACCCCCTGCACAACTTGCCCCCCCCCCCCGCGACCCCGGTTCCCTTTCCACCCCCCCATACCCTGTCCCACTTTACAGGAAGCCTTCCTCCCCCCCCAGCCCCTTTACAACCCCCCCCCCCCCGCCGCGACCTCCTTTGCAGTTAACCCACCACCCCCGTGACCACGGACTCCCCTCCCCACACCCGAGCCTCAGCCTTCTCCTCCCCACCCTCCGTGCGCCTAGTGTGATGGTGTGCTTAGGGTCTGCAGACCATGCTAGGGGAAGACGGTGGCTTGGGGAAGTGTGTCCCAGTCACTCCTTCAGTTTCCCACCCCCAGGGCCCCTTAGGACTTACTTCTCCAGACCGGGCGGCGGGCTCCACCGATGGCTGCCTGCTCTGTCCTCCGCATACGCGATGCCATCTTCTTCCTGTCGCTCAGCGGCCGGCTTGTGCATCAATAGCTCTGCCCCCTCTGTAGCGCAGTGTCCATCGCCCCGCCCCGCATGTGACGCGAACCTATCGGAGGCCACCTGAAAGAGCCGGGCTGACGTCATCTGAGGTCCCGCAGCGAAGCTGTAGCAGACTTTCGCGGGTAATGTTCAGGATTTCGGCGGCTGGAGCGGTATACCAAGTAGCCTATCGATCCTTCCTGGTGGCCATCTATGTATGTGTGAAATCTCACACCATTCTGTTCAGCGGTTTGGGCGTGATTTAGGAACAAACATCCAAACACACATACTTTCACCTTTATAATATTATTAGTAGGATATCAAGAGTTAATAAAGCATATCGTTCCAGAAAGGGTAAGTCAGGACACCCTGCTAAGTTATATGTCATCAGAAGGAATTATGTCATCAGTTCTGGAATGATGACTTGCTTTGCTTTATGATCATGGTGGTGAAGTCTGAATTTGCATTATCCTTCCATGAACAGGCAGTCTACTCAGATTTACAATGATTGGAATAAGACATGTCTTCTGCCGTCAATGTGCTGCACCCTTCCAGCAATTCACTCCTGCTCATCCCTCTCCTGAAGACAAATGTACACACTTTGACAGGCATCATCAATGCTTATACAGTGTCCTGTCATCTTAATATATATATTTTGCTTTGTTGCTCATCTTTGGAGTTCCAGCTTCATACACAGTCAATAGCTGAGACACAAAGCTTCAAAGAGCTCTTAGCTTTTGATGAGATTCTCTCTGTATTCCCTGTAAACTCTGCCCTCTAATCACACACATACAGTCCCCGAATCCAAGCTGCAACGTGCTCGGAGTCATTGATTTACTCGCAATCCCCAAGTGACTCCTGAAGTTATTCTGTGAAGAATATTAAATGAGAGCATGGAACAAACACGGCTTCTCAGATCACCGGGAAAGCCAATAGCCAAACAGACACCGGCAACACAATATAGGCTTAGTGGTAGAGAAACGCGTTGTGGTCTACAAGGAAATATCCTTATCTTTATCTTACCAAGACAGAGATTATTCATACTGTATAGCTACCTTAAAAGTCATCATAATACAATAGTACAACAATAAGAAATGACAAACCACAAGATTAGAACATTGGCACAAATTTGCAAAATAAAATTCTAATGCACTTACTATTCAAATACAATGACAGTGAACAAGGTCCTGCAATATTTCCTGCAGACAATGCACAAAGCAGGATAGATCACTGTTATATGATAACTTTACGGTGGACATGGCCACGGCACTGGACAATATGTCATGTTACTCCGTGGCAGTGCCCTGGTGGGTGGCAGCTTCCATGATCACTAGTTTCCCAAACAGATCTAAGTACAATGTGTATATTTTTGCACCTGGTGCAACCTTTTTTGCACCAAGCAAGACCATTTTTCCATGGTCTAGAAGGTCGTAGTGGGGCGGGGCTTTGGTCATATTGGGGGGGTTATAGGCAGGCTTCACCGTGTGGATGGGAAGGCGCTCCACCAGGATGCTCTGTGGGCAAGCAGGCATGACACAAACATCTGAGCGGACATGGCGTATTGCTAGACACCAAGGCTGGATACTTTGCACTAGGGTACATTGCTATTATCATATAGGAGGATTATACAGGGCATACACAAGGGGGCAGCTTAATGGTTTAAACCACCCCTTGTTGACCGTGGCCAACCATTGTTCTTCTGATTGATGTGCGGATCGTCCTAGTACGTGACGTGGCGTCATTCCACTCACCCAATTTTGCACTCAGGTTGCAAATTGAGTGAAAATTGCACCCCAGCGCAGTCTGCGCACCCCAAATACATGCTGCCACCACCTACTGTATCAGTAGGATCAGTAGGAATCCTATACACACGCTACTGATCCCAGCAGTCAGATGCAAACACACTTCAAAAATGTAATCGGTTCATAGGGCACCAACAAAGTACCGTACGTGTAACAACTTAATACCCAACCTCTTATTAGGTTAGCGCCTTGATATTACTGTGACTTTTATAATAACGTACAAGCAAAACCAACAAGTATCCAAGAATGGGAAGCGATATGTATGTCTAATGTATTAGAAAGAAAAGCTAAGAGAAGGCATTATATGGGAGCGAAGAATCCGAGATAAATGAACTGAAGAGCGAAGAGGTTGTGCTGGGAAACTAAGGTACAATTGACCCACAGCCCCTCGGTCTATAACACGCACGCCATGAAGCAGATATAATAGACGCACTGCAAAAGCTGCCGGCCAGGGAAGATAGTGGAATGAGCTGAGAAAATGAGAAACGCACTGGACTTGTTTGGAATGATCCATAGCATATCAATAAAGCAGGAACATTGAGTTCTCATTACAGTGGGACGGGAAGACTTCAGTTTCCATTATTAATGCTGGACTCAAATAATAGCACAGTCTGCACAAACACATAGCAACATCTCGTAGAGTACGTTATACTGTATATACCTGATAATACTGTGATATTTACCCCGGGAATAATGGGTTATATAATAGTATTGCATATTATAAGCTCAATTTTTGTGCAAAGAACTGAACAAAATGCAAAATTGTAGAAAGGCATTACATATCTTATATAGCATTGTAAAGAATACAAGAAATGGACACAACTACACACAATGTAATAGCACCACTTATATAATCTAGAAAGAAATTCTATGCGTCTTCTTGGGGTGAAGCCTCGTGCTGCCTCTACGGTGTCTTCCAGAGCACAGCCAACCCATAGTGGTCAACGCGCGAGTCTTTGTTTTACCCACCAGGACATGCAGCCACGTTCACCTCGGCCAACCACATCACCAATCCTCAGCCTATTAGGCTCCTTTTAAAGGGCTGCCAAGTAAGGATTATACTGTGTGCCTAGTATGTCAGAGGAAAAAGGATTCTTGTACCGTGTTAGCCAGTGGATATGAAATAGAAAAGGAAAACTTGAGAGTGTGTCAGGTATGTCTCATACATCAGCTGTGTCTGCTGCGTATAGTGTGTTAGGGTTGCCAGCTATGCCTAGTATTTCAGTTATGTACACTGTGTCAGGTGTGCCTAGTGTGTAAAGTGTACCTAGTGTTTCAGGTATGTATAATATGTCAGGTATATATAGTATATCAGTTGTGCCCAGTGTGTCAGGTATGCATAGTGTGTCACATGTGTCTAGTGTGTTCAGTGTGTCTAGTATTTCAGGTGTGTATAGTATGTCAGGTGGGCCTAGTGTATCCGGTGTGCCTGATGGGCCTAGTGTGTCCGGGGTGCCTAGTGTGTCAAGTGTATCTAGTGTGTCCAGCTTATCTAGTGTGCCCGGGGTGCCTAGTGTGTCAAGTGTATCTAGTGTGTCCAGCTTATCTAGTGTGTCCGGGGTGCCTAGTGTGTCCGGGGTGCCTACTGTGTCCGGAGTGCCTAGTGTGTCCAGGGTGCCTAGTGTGTCCCATGTGCCTAGTATGTCTGATGTGCCTAGTGTGTCCAATGTGCCTAGTGTGTCCTGTGCGCCTAGTGTGTCTGATGTGCTAGTGCAGTTAGTTTCAGCACAATTAAGCTCGGTGCTGTCAGGTGGGCGGTCCCTGTCTTCCTTCTCCGACCAAGGACTGCCCGCCCGACATCACAGACCATAACTGAGTTGAAACTAGCAGGAATGATTTCTTAGGAATCATAAGAGCTAGAGACGAGATTCCAACTGCACCAGAATCAATGGAGCAGTGTCTATTGGAGGATGCAAAGAGTTGGAGTTGGTGGAGGTGGAGAAAGGTCCTCTTTTGAAGTCCACGTGAGACTTGCATGCTGCTGAATTTTTGTCAAGGAAATTTAGCAGGGTATTGGGCTGAAAGCTGTCGCAGTAGGTGTGTAGCGTTCCGCTTATCTCTACCAGTTGCCAATGTAAGGTTCCGTTCACAGAATTGTCCTTTTTATTTATTGCAGACTATCTGTAAAGAGACTACTGAAGACAGGCGAGGCATTATCCGGATACGCTCTCCAATGACCAAAGGGACATCTTGTGATCAAATCAGAATTGTGGCCTCTTAGACCAGCGCTGACTTTTTGGGATTACAAACCTTTTGGATCTGATACTATTATGAGCTTATTCTTCATCTCAGGAACACAAAACCAGGAATATGAACAACAGGGACGTTATTACTTGTCATAGCTGGAACAGGCGCAAGTAATTTCTAACCCGCCATTGTTTCGTACAGGAATATTACCGCAGCATCACTGGTATCGACACCATAGTATCTCAAGCTATGACTGAAGTCTATTTAAAATTCCGTGGAAACCGAACTATCTACGTCCAGCAGTTCCCAACAGTGGCCACGGAAGCAACGGCTACAACCACGGATAAATATTCCAACCTGTACATGTATGTGGGATTGTTCCTGGGGTTGCTTGCCGTGCTCCTGGTCCTGCTGTTCACAATGCTCTTACGTCTCAAACATGTAATCTCACCCATCACCACTAATACGGAAAGCACGGACATGCCACAGTTCACGGATGTGGAAATGCAAGGAAGGTCGCAAAGTGCCTAATGGACTTCGAGTAATATAGACAAGCATGCACTGGTGCGCTGCTGACCCTATGACCGCTGCACAGCATTGTAGGGGCTTCGCACACGATCGAATGGAACATATTTTTTATACATTTCAGATTTTAAGATGATGACGTAGAAGGCGAACATTCCTCTGGTTTTTATGTATTATAGATGTTGATATAGCACAGAGTTTCATTATTGCACCTCTGCTTCACCCAATGACTATGTTGTCGGTAATGAAGGTCACATTGCAGCCATGTGACTGAATCACAATTTATTTATGACTTATTAGTTCAAATACAATATTTTTTGCCTAAAACTAGAGATTATTTGCTAACATCTAATTATTATCAGTATACCTGCCTGTTTGGTTATACATATAATGCATCTCTATGGGTAGCTGCTCACATCTCTGGAATGTAGTGCTCTGAAGATAGTAACATTGTTGCTAATGACCCTTGCTAATTAAAGGGGTTGTCCAAGAACGAATATTGATGAATGGCCATGGTGCTGCCACTACACAGTGTACAGCGCTACCTGCTTTGAGCTATGTACACTGCTGCAGGAAAAAAATACATCGTCAACGTATCGCAGTTCTTCCTGCACTGTTTTAGACAAAGTTCACAGAGGTTTCCTCTGCGGCCTTTCTGTTTCAATTACACCTATGAGGGGGTAGAATTGACATGCTGCGATTTCCAAAACCGTGCTGGTTTTGGAAATCACGGCGTGTCCGCACTGCAGTTTATAAGATAAAGTAGGCATAGGATTCGCTAGAATCCCATCCCCTTTGCCCTGTAAAATACTGCGATTTTTCCTGCAGCGTTGACGCCCCATGGGACCCCGGCCTAAAGGGGTCATTTAATTTCACTTACTACCTATGGGGACTTTTTCAAGTTGGACCTGGGTGTCCCATAATAGTGATAGTATAGCATCCAAGCTCCTATAGCACAGATAATTACCTATTATAACAGAAGAGGAGGTGGACCAACACAGGGACTGGTTTCTGTTTCTAATCATGTGACCCAGGGTTTGATCCAGTCTGGAACCCCCAAGTCCGACAGGGAAAAAAAAAAACCTGGAAATGAAAGTAGTAAAGAAATTAACGAAGTAAAGGAAATGAAACTCCTTGGACAACCCCTTTAATACTTGCAGATACGTACATGGCAGTTTTGACCAAGTATTGCTTGGAGATACATCCATTAAACAGGTTATGTGGGGAGGTTAGATTTTTACTGGTATAGAAGAGGGTTCCCTGGCACCCAATTATTAGGTTTGCAGAACGCAAACCTAATAACACCCTATTTCACTCTGCAAAGATAATACTGAAGGGCATGAGGGACCGTCATCTATAAGAGTAAGATGTGTTTCCAATGCTGTGAGTCCACTGACAATCTTATTCTCCCCAAATAACCCCTTTAATTGACCTCTTTCTAACCTACTGCTTTTTACGCTTCCTTTACGTCTTTGGTTATTCATGATGGGTGGGCACCGTCAAGGCGTTCTTTATGAAATGATATAGGACACTATGTGATCACTGGCACCCCTATAGTGATTGGAGGGGCAAAGTGCCTTGTCTGACACCCACTAAACTTGAAAAACCATCCTGCAGAGATGATACTGTCACAAGTGAGAAACCCAGGGGGGTAACCTGAAGCTTCCGTGCTCCGATGTAAAGTCTGTAAAAGGAACCTCAATTCCGACACATCTGCTTTCTTAGGGACTGGGGGCATTTTCTGGTCCCATCAGGCTCTAGAGTGTGATCGCAACCTCTGCACCCAATATAGTTCAGCCCCTGGTAAGATGTTCTTGCTTTATAACAGCCCAACATCTTTGCACTTTTCATCATGGGCTTAACCAACTGGAACGTCCTCATGTTTCTCTTGGGCACAAGCACATTGTTACAATGATTTTATATGGCAGGAACGTATCTACTATAGTGTATTTGCTTCAATCATTGTCATCAGGCTGCAGGGTGGAAAGAGATGGAGATAGGTTGTCACATTTTTAAGGATATCACACTCTTGTGACAGAAAAATCGCCAAGTTTCTAATATGCTCACCTTGCATTCGTTGCGATGTCCCGGCTAACCTTGCTCCTCTCGTCACATATGCAGTGCAAGCACAGGCGAGATTTTCTGTGACAATCCCTCTGAGCGTCTTGGGAAAAAGTGGAACACGTTGAAGTCCAGTGTTGGAGACAAAGTATCCACAGCAATAAGTGTGACACATATATCATGCCTCCATGAACAGTGAGACCAGAAGGAGACATACACTACTGTATATAGAAAGACACATATGGTTAAAATCAGAAGAAACCTATCCGTTTTAGGTCAATTAGGATTGCCAAATTCCAGAATAATAAGAGAATTTATTAAGGCATTTGTATTACTTTCTACAAAGTTTACATTCACTATGGAAAGGTTTGTTCTGTTTTCACGTCAGACAGAGAAAGAAACACATGTCTTTATATATAGGGTACTGTATGTAAACTTCCGGTGTCCACTGTATACTCATCACATTGTCTATGGTCTTTTGAAGGGAAGCTAAGAATAATGGTTTTGTCATGTAACTATAAATGTGTAAAGTGATATGTAAGAAGACACAATAGCAAATAAAGATAATAGGTCTATTCTTTATAAGAATATTGCTGGAGAAATGTGCTTATTGGGATAGAAGGAGCAACGTATGGAACGTAATTATAACATTCTGTATACTGTATACACAGCCAATCCTGTACAGTTTCCCATATCCACAGGATATAGCACAGATATATAAGGGTTAGTTCACACGGGGAGCGGTAAGGTGGTTTTTGGCACCAAGAGTGACGTGGGGAGCCACAACGCTCTCGGATCAAAACCCACCTGCCATGACTGTCGCGGCTTCCCCTCCGGATCAGGCTCAAATGAATGGGCTGACCCTGGAAGTTGCTGCTCAGCGAGCCGCAAAAGCCACCTGCAGAAAGGGCAGTTCACTTCTCCATAGACCTCCATTGTGAGGGGGCGGATTATGACGTGGATTTACTTTTACATTAAGTATGCATTGGATTAAAGGGGTTGTCCAGTTCCTATTTATTACATTTAATACTACCGCTACAAGGTATACAAACGTAACAAGCGAGTACTCAGCCCTTCCCATTCCTCCGTTTCCACCCGCACCATGACTGCTGCGATGTACCAGGAACGATCTATCTTCTCCATCACAAGAGTAAAGCTATTAAATCTGAGAGGTAAACCCTGTCTATTGGACAGTCAGGTAGTGAAGACAAATTTCTGCCACTATTCTCAGTGATTAGAATAAGATTTTTCGCCCGTACAACAAAAAAAAACATTTTCGGCCTTTCCAAAAAAAAAAACATTTGACAGCAATTTTTCCCAAAAGAGTTACTGCTGCCCGAAGAGGGACCTGTCACCGGGATCTCAATGGCATCTCCTGCTCCTCAGAGTAAGTGAAAAGCGACAGGCCCTCAATAGGCTATTTAAATATAACCCAGCCAAGGGCTCGGGGGAAATCCGTCTAGCTAATGGCACGCTGTTTTTTTTTTGCACTGTATTAACTAAGAGCTAGCACTGCGGCCGAGGTCACCACAACTGGACGTTTCTCTGGGCAAGTACACATTGCACATTGACTGGATTTACAGGGGATACAAATCTGCTATGAACTAGGACAAGGATAAACTGGAACAATTCCCTGCACATTACAAGTATCCCGGAGCAGATGGTCCTGGACTTGAGAGCTAAACAGCTGCTGGCCGCAGTCCTTATCTTGGCAACACTGCCATATGTGAGTGAAGTCACGTAGGACCCGATGGTACAGACTTCCTGAAATCTACAATTTTTAGAATATACCAAGTCCCTTGCATTCCAGTGTTATGGATAACTAGGCAGCCCTGAATGGTGCAATAGTATGGAAGTGTAAATAATTCCTAACATACACAGGTGCTAGGAACACGTGCTAGGTCGCCACAGATGCAGAAGGCCCAAGTCATTGGGTAAATTTTTTTTTTTTTTTTCAATAGCAACAGGAGGAAAAAGTAGACCTGGCGTCCATAGGTAATATCTAAGGCTCAATGAGGGAGCCTAGTATAGCAGCTGCAGCTCTTACCCACGCACCTACCCACAGAGTAGATGGTGATAGAGTAGAAAGGAAAACCAAGGAGCAAAGGAAACCAAGAGAAATTAAAGATCACTACTGGAGGTAAATCAATCCATGAGTCAATAACCTACAAGAAGAGAAATGTATTGGTTCCAATGGACATAAAATGAGCAACGCGTTTCAACGCCGGACCGGCGTCTTCGTTAAACCAGCACAGCGAGGTCAGTAATGGCCAGGGAACCAGTCAATGGTTCCCTGGCTATTACTGACCTCTCTGTGTTGGTCTGATGAAGACGCCAGACTGGCGTTGAAACGCGTTAGCCCATTTTATGTCCATTGGAACCAATACATTTCTCTGCTTGTACGTTATCGACTCCTCGATTGATTTATCCCCAGCATTGCTCTTCAATTTTACCCAGTTTTTTCCTTTTTAAAATGTGGACATGGACTGGGATACAACAGGGCTAATTGGGACACTAAATCCACTGTCCATAGGAACATGTGTACGGGACCGGGCTGCACCATGGCCGTGTGATGAACAGATATGATTGTGGAAGTGGAGTCTTTCTGGAAGAACGTAGTCATGTTTTCTAATCCCAGATAACCCTTTTATGTAGGCTTGATTTATTTAATAACATCACCAATAGTCTGAAATTTAATTGTGTTCTTTCTATTCAAGAATAATTTTCCATTGTCTAATACAGTAATTCGGAGACTTGTTTCCTCTCAGGTAAGTGGTGATTATATTTTCCTTTCCTTAACAATAAGTATATTATGAGTCAATGTAGGTCACACTGTTTCCTTAACACAAGTCCAAGGGTTCCTCTTGATCTTATAGGCACCCGTTATCATATATACGCTAAGGCTACGTTCATTTTAGCGTGCACCGTTTTAATGATCTAAATTTGCGCCTTGAATTATAAATTTTGCATACAAAAATTTTGCATTTGCACAAAAAATGTTTGCATTTTTGCACATAATTATAAATGGGTGATAAAACCTACAGAGTTTAAGCCTTGCCCACGATCATAGACAGAAATGCAAAATAGTGAGAATTACTTTAAGGTCTTATTTTTTGACCTAAACAGAAGATAAATCCAACGAATAATTGGAAATAGTTTAGAAGGTGCGAATTACACCAAATAAAATTGTGCAATTGACTTGAAAATTCCCACTTTAAATTACTGTCAATGTAACTTTTTTTATATATATAATTAAATACGCAACAAAGTTTTGGACAATAAGTAAATGTAAGGAGTCCGATTAGTAAATTCTATTCATTTTCCACCAGTGACATTAATGTCCATATCCTAGACGGTTAATATCATGGATGGGCTTTATGATTGGGCCCCATATTGAAATAAAAAATTTCCACGTATTGCCCAAATGTTGCCAATTTTGACCTCGTTCTGTGGCAGATCAACATTGTCACTCCCTCACCTTATACATATGATATATTGAGCATTTCTTACACAATTTGAGGCCATGTGAACAAGGTAAAGGTAAAAAAAAACCAGGGTGCAGAATGCAGGATACTAAAATCAATCTCCGATCATAATGGGCACAATGGGCCTATGGCTGTTGGTGGCCTTAGGGTATGGCCATCATTTGGCACTTGTAGTACAATATGGACCCTACAATATGATTATAATATAATATGATATGGGTAAAACCAAAAAGAGAGAACAATCTGAATTTATATCCCTAGCCGCTAATGTATTCTTAACTTGAGTGAATCAGTGAAACGCGTGGGATCCTTGACAATAATATAAATGTCTAGATAATATGCAAAGCAGCCGCACAGCTCCATCTATAACAAAAGAGGAATTCTGAAGTTTGGAGCAGACCTCTAGAAATATCCGCTGGCTCACATGTGATCGGCCATTTTTGGATGGGGGAGGAGCGTCCCCAGTCATTAGAAATACTTTGTATCCAGTTTTAAAGGGTTAGTCATATTGAATACGTAAAACGTACAAAATAATTTCAACTTGAAATCAAAGCTGTCAGTTTGCACCTCTGCATTCTGCTATATAAGTCCGCGGATCTGTGTCATCTCCTGGTTTATAAATGAAACATACGTAGAAGGGAAAGTGACATAAATGGGAGCTAAAAATAAAGTATTGTACAGAAGTGGTGTTATAGTGTTATCTCATGGCTGGTAAAGGGAGACTCTATTTAAAGGAACATTTCAGAGAGACATGAATTCTATAAGGGAACATAAAATATAGGCAGTACGGCAGGGTACGTGTGATTAAGGGGAGTCAATTGACAAAGGAATGAGATAAATTACAGTTTCAAAACTCTGAGACCGAGCAAACATATCAAGCCTTATCTATCTGTATATTGTTAGTTCAGATACTGTTTTGTAATGTGTTTTATAAGAGGGAATTGCAGCACTTCACCCCTTAGTCCATTGCACCCCCCTTGATAAAGGGAGACCTTAACCCTGAAACGCGTGGCTGTGGAATTCAACATAGATCAACTTCTTGCACCTGTGGCTGAGAACGGATTTCCTTTCCTTCCTTGGATGGTTGCTCTGGTGCCTGCCTGATTATCTGACCACTGTCCCCATTATACTGGTGTATTACAAGAACAGCAGCCCAGATTGGCAGTCGCCCCCTGCTGTCTACACAGCAGGATACCAACGCTCATGCAACTCGTGTGGCCAATCCCTGCTGTCACTACTGTAATACATCAAGGGTAAAGTCACAGTAAGAGTCTATCTAAAATATAACTTCTATTAATATAGATATAAAACAAAAAAGGTTTCAAAGTGAGTTGACGCTATAGTCACACAATTATAGATAGAAGCTTGGGCGGTCTATCGCCGGTGTGGTTGAATGAACAATTGGAAGATCAGTCTTTCTCTCGACAGCTGTCGGCAGCCGTCTATGCTTGGATTGTGGTTTTCCAGTTTGGTATCTTTGATCTATGATGTATAGACCTGACTGCAGATGTTATTCTGACTATTGTAATGGGGATCCTCTTCTGATAAGTGACGACTGATGAATGCTTATATTGGTGAGTTGACAGGTTCCTTAGCTCTTTATGTTAGGATTTGCAGTATGTATTCTCCTCCTGCAGCATTGCTCACTATTGTTCCTTTAAGGTTGACATGCCGACATGTGAAGCCCTCACTGGCTCTGCAGCTAGTCAGGGCTCCGAGATGCCGAGTCAACCAGAGAGTCGCTTCATTCCCAACCATCAGCTGAGGAGGGATATTTAAAGTCTGTTTAGAACTTCCCAGATGTCGGCTATTCATTCCTTGTTACTAGCTAGGGTCCTGTGCTCAGTACATTCTCTGTGTTTGCTAAATTCTTGGCTACTGACTTTGTCTTGGTTACTGCATATCCACTTCCCTACTGATTTGGCTTTGACTGTGAACTCCTGGATTTGACCTCTGCTTGGAGACATTTCTGATTTGGCTATTCTGCATTCTCCTGGTTTGACCTTGCTTGTTTTCTCTGTGTTTCTTGTCTGATTTCAGTTTGCAGTTGCATCTATTTTTTACATTAGCTATTAGTCTGATAACCTTGGTCTTCATCCTGCCAAGTCCATCTGGCCACGCGGTAGGCTCTTGTGAAGATGACAGGGTAGCCTTAGATTCTATCAGCCAAGGCAGTGCCAGTTTCTGAGATTTTGGGAGCTGCTATAGTGGCAATTTCATAACAGCTTTATTGTTTGTTGGAACTGGGGTCACACAATGGGTACATAGAAGTAGCACATACAGCGGCCCTCACTCACGGACATTGAATATCATGTTGCATGTGATGTCTGTTTATAAAGAGTTGTGTGGCTGAAGCTTTCAAGGATGTCTTCTTCATACTACACCACCAGTCCCCCCATTCTCTGTTGAATTTGAAGTTTTTCATTACATTGTCACTCACCAAGGCTCTACCTATATATAGATATTGATGACAATATACTGAGCCGACCGCTAACCAATCTGCAGAACCTTCATTTGCTTCAGAGAAAACAGGAATGTCTTATTAAGACATTAAAAACAGCACAACATGACTATTATTAATGTGCTAATAGAATCCCGCAGCCGGGGTACAATTGTAGTCAGGATATCCTCCTGCACAGAACCCACACACAGAATGAATGGCAACGAGTCCTGGCATAATCCACAAGTATACAATGCTGTTTTTCTCTTAATCATGAGTGTTAATTGGATCCTGTCGTGAGTCACCTACACAACAAGTTCTACGGCGAGATCGGTCAGTAACCAGCTGGGAAATGAATGGTAGGATAAGAAGTAATTAATTTTGTCTTACAATCTGTTTCCAGCAATGGCACCCACACTGTCAGATCATAGCCGCCTCAATATCAGCCGGAACACGGAAGAAACAAAATGTCCATTGCAAATTCCATAACCAGGTTATGTAACCAGAGGCGAAATGGAAAAGGTGCCTTCACCTATAAAATGTACCGCTATACCTCGTATGCCTATTATTCCATATGGAGCCATGCAAAGGTCTGTGCTGTTGGATTGCAGTATAATCTATTAAACCAGACCCAGGACTGTATGGCTGGGAATGCCGTCCAGGGTCTAAGGTGTAGAAACAAAGCCTTATGGCCAGAAAGCAATAAAACAATGAGAGATAATCATCTTTTTATGGATATGCACATCATTCTGCAGAAGGGAGGGCAGATTTGACTACAGATGGCCACAATTTCTCTGCTCGGGAATCGCTTCGTAATGTGAACCTTTAGGCACGATTGACATATTCAACCTGTCATGGTTGTCTGTTGCCAGTCTGGCCATACTCTACAGCAGGGGTAGGGAACCTCGACTCTCCAGCTGCTGTGAATCTGCAACTCTCAACATGCTCCATTCACTTCCATGGGAGCTCCAAGAACAGCAGAGCCAGTATGCATGCTGGGAGTTGTAGTTTTGCAACAGCTGGAGAGCCGAGGATTCCCTACCCGTGCTCTACAGGCATTCTACTTGTAAGGGGGTAGAAAAAGACTTCAGAAAACAACAGAGCAAATTGTCAAGGTCAACCAGAAAACGAATGGGGACCAGTACGCCAGAGGACGCTCAGAGGCCCCACTTAAAAAACTATTTTTCTCTCCACACGATTCATGCGGACACCGTGCAGAAAACACATGAACCCTATTATAGTCTATGGGGTCCATGTGCTTTCTTTGATAACCACTTGTTAATGTGGTGATCTTGAGCCCCATTATAATATTTGCTATTGAGACCCCTGGTTAATTGCTATACCGCTTCTCCTATGTATCCCATACAGGGTCCATGCACACTACAGTGGTCTCTTGGACTCTTATGGTCTATGCAGTTTCGTAGAATATGTTCATATGATGCAGTATAGCATAATAATCTATCACACGGCTACAAGTACAGGGTATACAATAGGAATAACATAAAAGGACTTGTTAGACTTCCCTCCATACAATGTCCCTTCCCGGTGATTTCAGTGCACCGGTGCTATACACAGCATTATGTGCGGTGTCGTATCAGCAGAGATGGCAGATGTGATATATTCCCTGCTTAATATTCTGCACATTCTGTAATTATCTATCCCATGGATGTTTCCTTTTGCACATTCTGTTCATATTATCTGATGTAAAGGAGAGAGAAGTAGCGGCACGTTCCCGGCTTTCAATAGGCTGCTCATGTGACAATTATTTTTAAGTACATTGTTAGAAATTCAGTCCTAATACATTCACGATGTCTCTGAATAAGTCATGAAAATCACTGCTTTACCAGCTCCAGTGAAAACAATAGCGCTGAGTGGTAATTAAATTCAGCAGATCTTCATAATTAACTGTAAAGCGTTGGATTTGTCAGCAAGACATCTGTAATGGAGTCTTCAGGATGTAGGAACGGCATCTCGATCTGGAATTTGGAAAGACACCGGTGTTGTAGAAGCAAGACATAGGCATTAGGTAACTATCAACTTCATCACAGCCACAAGTATACAAGTAGTGTCAATGGTGGGGAGTAGTGTATGGGGCATCCGGTGCGGGATACAAAAGGATAGGACACGTAACATCTAAAGTCAACAGAGCCATCCCAATAGTCAAATGTCTATGGGTAGCTTATGGGTATAGGTCAGGTCCAAAATGCCTTCCAAAGCAATAATAGGACCATGCAGAGGATTTTAATAGGAGAATGTATAGATATGTATACTTGGGAGAGTTCTCCGTGAGGAATGGGGAATATTCTTCAGGGTTTTGCTATGCGTCAAGGTTTGTACACTTTCTCTACTAGACAAGTGATACCTTGTAACCATTATAGGGTGACATATAAATACATTGTAACAATACTGCCAGTGAATTAGGGGGATGACACTGCCAAGCCAATATGACAGTCAGACCCTGTCAGCTCCATCTACATGTCCCACTGTTCCTGCACATAATCTGGAATCCACTTGCAAATTCCCTTGTATTTTGCTACAAAAGATGCAGAAATTAAACCGATGCACAATCTGTAGCTAAATCTATCAATGTCTAACGCCGACCTGCGGTTATGGCTGCGTAGAGTGAGGATATGATGTGACTGAGGACATTTTCTGCATTTTACTGTTTGCAATCCCTGCAGCTAATTAAGTCCACAGGGTGAGCTGTTTATAACGAGAAATTGATGAGAGATTTCTCCGATCCCTTAGGCGCACGACTTGCCTGTACCTGCATTCAGATCGCCAATCCTCAGAATCCTTCTTCAAATACTTCAAACGCCATATTGAATATTGTCATTGCTGATCAGTAGATGCATTCCAATATTGCAAATGCAATAGCATATACTGAAATATAGATGTCTGTATTTGGATTAATAACATGATTACCGCTTGAATCGGATTCCCATTGATCAAGCACTTATTGCCTCTCCTATGGATAGCTGAGGGCTCCAACCATTGGGATTCCCACCAGTATCGGACTGAAATAGGGTCTAGGGTCCAACAGTGGGAATGTTTCTAGGGGCCCGGCGCCTAGATCAGCACGGCTACAGGTAATAAACATGCCGAACTTGTCACCCGCCATACCATGTACATCATTGCCCTACATAAAACCCCCGCTACATGCTGTATAGCAAGCAAACAATGTGGCTCCTGGAATTGTGGACATTACTGTCATGGAAAAACTGATCTGCAGAGGTCTTGGCTGTTGGACGCCCGCACGTGTAATATCGACAGCCTATTTGAAATACAGATAAACCCTTTAAAGAGGTCAATTGGGAAATCGAGCAACCGATGTCACGAATGGAGAGGGGTAGAAAAAAAAAGAAAAAAAAAAAACATAGTCACCTGTTGAGCCAATATTGAGATTTCAGGATCGTTTTTAAAACCCGATTTTCGATAATTTTCCAGCCGATCCGATCGTGAAACTTCCTCGATCGCCGATCGGGATCCGATCTTTCCCGATCGCTCAACCCTAGTTCCCAGCGCTCCATTGTCCAAACATGCAGTGCAGATACAATATAGATGACACTCAGCCATCCAACAGAACAAACGAACACGGAACGGATACAAAATGCACAATGGGTGTTAGAAATGGATTGGCTTACCCGTTTTTCATGTGTGAATATAGCCTAGCCATTTTACTATGCTTGGAATCAATTATAGTATAGTCATATATAGATACACATACCGTATAGTCATACAGACACACATACAATATAGTCATGTATAGACAAGGTTGCCTTTGTCAAAACACAAACAAAGAAAGCGAAGCTTTAACAAAGCGGACTGACATTGTGTATGCTCTCTATTCACACCTATTTATCACAGCTTGTTTGGTAATTAACATCAGTTGAGCTCTAGTCCCATTATAGGAAGAAGATAATGTTCTCCCAAGGGTCGTCTGCGCAGGACTCCTTAATTAGCGCTTTATTCTTCACGATGAAGGTTTTCTGGGTGCCATAGTAATCACTATCTTTATCACTATGTTAACGATGTTGGGCTGAAAACCCAGGAGAGGACAGAGATGGATGTCGAAACCCTCATGTCCATGATTATTTGCGCAGCTTTTATCCTCCCTTGTGTTTACCGTGCCACAGTCATGCCAACATGGATGTAAACAGGACCAAACACTGCTAGAAGCCATGTCTGGAGAGATTCCTTGCATCTGCATGTCTGACATAAACACGCTAGGTTTAAGGAACTTCCTTGCAGAATAGTGTTTCTTACTCATCACTTTGAGAAAATCAGCAATGAATCTAATGACAATACTTTATAGGGTGACTTCTATACTTACTGACAGGCTCCCTTTAATAGATAACCGCCCTAGGCCTTGACACCCCGCGGTGCTCCATATCTCAACATCCACTGCGTCTTCAGATGTGACACTGCTGTCATTATATAGACAACCCTCTTGGCTAGCTCATACATAAATTTGACTTGCATCATGTGAGTGCCCTGAAAGTTGTAAGAATACAAGATGAAGTCCGTCCATCCATTCTAAAGCCAAGAGTTGGGCATCCAAGCAAAATATTGGGGTCGACTCATCACAGGGTCTATCAATTCTTGCGCAACGAACATGACAGTGGAGATGGCTCATGTGTTTCATAGTAGTGAGATCACGGATGCCCATGTGAGCAACGTATGACATACATCACACAAGTCTGGAATGGTGTCCCGAAAAAAGGTGAAGAACCCTTAACTTCAAGTTTGCAGAAGAGTAGATAATAGAAGATTGGAAATGGGTGATTTGGAGGGATGTGATGAAAGTCAATAGATTGGGTGCAAATGGGTTTTTGCAAGAAACTAGGGCAAAGGGGGCTAACGTATCAAGAGATTGAAGGAAGCCTGATGATATTAGGTTGTTTCACAGCCAAAGGTGTTGGATACTTGACCATGATTGATGGTGGTCTCAATGATGAGCTACAGTATATGTGAGTATACTAAAATATAAGTTACTTCATACACTCGAGTATTATGGGTAGTAAAGGAATGACATAGTGCTCCAGAAGGACAACAACCCAAAGCATATGTTGACATGACAATGAAGTAGAGGTTCTGGATTTGTCCCCACACCAGCAGCAATGTAGTTATGTTACGACGATGTGCCTACTACTCCCAAGAGTAGCAGAGACAGGGGCCAAATGGTGGAGCAGGAAGCAGACGACTCCCTGCTTCACCAGTGTATCTGCATCCAGAGGATGTAGATCAGGGGTAGGGAACCTTTGGCTCTCCAGCTGCTGTGAAACTACAACTCCCAACATGCTCCATTCACTTCCATGGGAGTTCCAAGAACAGCAATGCAAGTATGCATGCTGGGAGTTGTAGTTTTGCAACAGCTGGAGAGCCGTACGTTCCCTACCCCTGATGTAGATGATTCAAAGCCAAGACATACCTCCAAGGACAAGGGAACAGCACCTGTAATCCTGGACTGTCCCACTAAATCTGGGATGGTTGGAAATATGTTCATTATTAATTCTAACCTAATCATTTCTATGGGACTGTAAATGTTGCAAATAATCAGTTTGTAAGTGAACGGCACAAACCTGCAAGCATCCTGGTGGTTTTTGGAACAAGCTTTGCTTTAGGATGTAGTAGTAATTCTGACCCCATTAAAGCCAGTGAGATATTGTAAAGGTCACTTACACGTAGGATCATCTGGCCCTTGCAATGTCGTGTGAACTTCATGTTATTAAATTAACATACATATGAAAAAGACATGCATTTACCATTGTGTAAAATCCCGATACAAAACTTTGCCGAGATTCTAATCTTTTTTATTGTATTTTGGTCTTAAAGAAAATAGAGTGTGTGTAGCTTGTTTGTGGTCATGAATAATGCATGAAATCCTATTGAAAAGTGGCAGCTGTAAGTCTAAGACAGCAGCGCTGCTGGTGAGTAAATAGGCGGCTCTGGGGAGAGACATTACTTGAGCAGAGAATTAATGAAACGACAAGTCTATGCCATAAATATAATGTTAATGTGGGATGTGCAGCCAGCACATGACAGCGCCGCACATCATAATCAACCTGCAAAGAATTATTGACCAATCAAATCCCTTTAATCATAGACGGAATTACGTATAGGGCCATGACATGGGGTGACCTTCTGATATGGGTTCATCTCATTGGTCGTGGTAGTTACTGGGAATACTTGGAATCTTTCCTCCTCATCTACAAGGAAACAACCATTTGCAATTTTCCATTAATTTACAATTTAAAGCAATTATGAGACGTCTTTGTGTCTTGACCCTTAAAGGGGTTTTCCGGCCCCCTCCCCATAACTCCTTACAGCAATGTCCATCACTATAGCTTCCAGCGCCAGCAGGCGGTCTGAACAGATACTCAGTTTGGGGTCCAGGCAGGGCTGGCATTGGGAGGGGTAGTTGCCCAGGACCCTCATCCCCAAAGGGGAATCAGCCTTATGACTTGAATCCTGTGAGCGTCATTTAAAGGGATTCTACCATTAGAATTGAATTTTTTGTCGATCATACGTTGGAATAGCCTTAAGAAAGGCTCTTCTTCTCTTACCTTTAGATATCTTTAGGTGACGTGTAGATGTCTCTGCATCGCGCAACCTGTGCCAGTCCTACAAGGAGAAACTTCGGCTGCCCCATTCATCGTGGGACTGCGGTAAGGTGAGTAAAGAGACCTTGTTTTCTGTAAAGGGAAAGGGGATCTGGTAAGGGGGCACACCCTTATTATAGACTTCAGTATCCCTCACCACCCTTAGTTACCCTGAAGCTGACAGCGTTAGTTGCACTGGGCAGGAGAAGAAATAAGTAATGATGAAATCAATACACACCATTCACTCCCTGGGACCCCCAACATCAAGTTGGGGGGTGAAGGAGGAATAAAAGGGCCATTAAACTGTATTATACTGCCCTGTAATGATTACAGTGCAGAACAATATGTTGCTGGGTGGCAGGGCCTATTCCTGTCCTATTTTGCGGCCCATGCACAAGCTGTACACGGGGACATCCCTGTATCCAGTCCGTGCTGTTAATTCCCGGCAGGCTGGTTGCAGCACGGCCTTACTTTCAGTACGCCCAGCACCCCAGTCATCTGTGTGTATCTCGGTGTCCCTGCTTTCCCGCGGAACTACTGTTCCCTACTATAATCATGTTTTCACAATAGATGTCAGTATAATTTCAGGTTTACCATGTGTATAGATTGGGGAAAATTTATCATTAAGAGAATTATTGAAGTCAGTTTCATTGAAGTCAATGGCAGCCATTTTTGAAGGCGGATTTCGCGTCAAAATCCGCCTATAAAAAACTGAGTGTGGACATACCCTAACCATGCCGACTTTCCACCCACTTTTGAAAAGGGAAGAAACCAAAAAGTCGTAACATTGTTGATGAGCTATAAAATGATCTGTAAAAGTCGCCAATTACTTTGTAACCTTTTCCCCCAGATTTATATAGTGGAGGGTTTGATAAATTCCCCCTTGTTTGTCATTTTCATGGCACCATTTAATAATTTTGGTCACCAAAGGGTAAAAGATGTATAAAATACTGTACGAAGTTTTATTATATGTAGCGGTATAGCTACATCTTGTGGACATAGCTTGGATTGACATCCTACATATCTACTTCACAACATTGTGACTTAGGATCTTTTCATCGTTTCCCCAGATGTGTCAGGAAAGCTGCGGTGCATTAAATGGGCCCTCATTATACCAACAGAGTCCGCTGCCTCCCTTTCGGGGCTTTAGCGCTTCGTACTGCTACTATAGGTATCTGGCACAATCATTGTATATGATGGGAACTTTCCTGGCTCATACACTAAACATGGAGGGAGGATTTATAGTCTCCCTACACCAGTGTTCTGATATAGATGGGGTCGTTCTGGTGCACAGCCCTTTTTATGCCCCTTCTGGTTACTAAATTGGGCAGAAAGGTGTGGAGACCAAGGTGGGTCAGGGACAGAAAATTGTCAAATGTTATGGCAGAAATCTACACCAGTTCTTGGCCACAATTGTTCCATACGGAAGAATTAATGGGGTTTGCTGCTTTTAAACTGAAAGCGACGGATAAAAAAGTCATGAGTGCAAATTTATATAGACATTCTGATACAGGTGTGAATGAAGCCTTCAACGTACAGCAATACTGCAGGTATACAAGATATTAAAGAGGCTTGCTCCCTATCCTGCTGCTGATCGGTGGCTGTCGCACTGATGGGATCCCATAGATCTCAAGAGCTGGGATCTACCCCAGATTTCAAAGAAGTGGTTGGTTGGACAAAGTGCAACGCTCTATTCATTTGAATGGGGACAGCTGGGGATGCTATGGATGGACAACCCCTTTAAACATACAGCAACAGCAGCAACATGAATAACTCTGCTACATAAACTCACACACAGCCCTGCAGCACATATATGACATATACACACTTATGCAAGGCACACACAACATATTGCATACACCCTCTACTGTATGCACAGCACCATACCTCCCAACCATCCCAGATTCCCAATCCTGTCCTGCTGTCTCAGTCGACAGGAGGAATGTCCCGGTACCTGGAAGATGCAGATGAGTTAAATACAATGCTGAACCATCCTCAGACAGCTCCTGCTTCATTGCTCTGTTTGCAGCACATCCCTGTGTGCTCCGTCCCCGGGAGCTATAGGCGCGATGTGATGATGTCACTCACATGATGCCTGCAGCTCCCTGAACAGCCCAGGACAAGAGACTTCACAGAGAGGCCAGGGAGCAAGGAAAGGTGAGTATCAGTGTTTTATTATGTTAAACTAGAGGCAGATGGAGCGGGATATTAAACTGGAGAGATGAAGAGGAACATTAAACTGAGGGGGCAGCTGGAGGGGGACATTAAACTGGGGGCAACTGGAGGAAAATATTAAACCATTGGGGTAGCTGGAGGTAGACATGTCTGACTCTAGTTGCCCCATTTTAATGTCCACATCCAACTACCCCCATAGTTTAATCCCCCCCCCCTCTAGTTTATTCATACTGTGGGGCAATTGGAGGGGAACATTATAATGCGGGGGCACATAATGTTAGGGTAATTGTAGGAGGATTATTCTGTATAGGGGCACGTAGAAAAATGGATCAGAAGTGAGTGGAGCAAAATTTACCGCCGCACACACAGTGCACCACACATTCTGTCCCGCTACTACCTTTTGTAAGTTGAGAAGCAGGGGAGATACTTGAGGGGGTGCAGTCGCTCTGGGACCCAGGAGCCTTAGGGGGCCCATAACCACTGACATCAGTATTGAGATTGCAGCTTCCATCTGGCCCATAAACCAAGGAGACCCCCAGATTACCCGACCACACTAAGGTGGATTAAACTCCTTAGCGCCCGTAACCATCACTATCAGGATGAGCTAGGGGCCCCGGACATAAGATTGCGCTGGGGTGCACAAGACTTTAGTTACACCACTGTTGGGAGGTACGCAGCACATACACATAGCTCTGTAGTGCACACATAACATACTATATATAGCCATAGTACAGCACACAGTGTAGACCCAGGACGGACACACACACACACACACACACACACACACACACTATACACACACAGCTCTGTAGTGCACACATAACATACTGTATAGCCATAGTACAGCACGCACAGTGTACACCCAGTACATACACATAACACACTACTATATAGCCATAGTACAGCACACACAGTGTAAACCCAGTACATACACATAACAAACTGTATATACACACAGCTCTTTAGTGCACACATAACATACTGTATAGCCATAGTACAGCACACAGATAACACACAGCGTACACCCAGGACATACACATAACACACTGTATACACGCACAGCTCTGTAGTGCACACATAACATACTGTATATAGCCATAGTACCGCACACAGTGTACACCCAGGACATACACACCTAACACACTGTATACACGCACAGCTCTGTAGTGCACACATAACATACTATATGGCCATAGTACAGCACACAGTGTACACCCCGTACATACACATAACACACTGTATACACACCCAGCCAGGACATACACATAACATACTATATAGCCATAGTACAGCACACAGATAACACACAGTGTACACCCAGTACATACATATACTATATATAGCCATAGTACCGCACACAGTGTACACCCAGTACATACATAGACTATATATAGCCATAGTACAGCACACAGTGTACACCCCGTACATACACATAACACACTGTATACACACCCAGCCAGGACATACACATAACATACTATATAGCCATAGTACAGCACACAGATAACACACAGTGTACACCCAGTACATACATATACTATATATAGCCATAGTACCGCACACAGTGTACACCCAGTACATACATAGACTATATATAGCCATAGTACAGCACACAGTGTACACCCCGTACATACACATAACACACTGTATACACACCCAGCCAGGACATACACATAACATACTATATAGCCATAGTACAGCACACAGATAACACACAGTGTACACCCAGTACATACATATACTATATATAGCCATAGTACCGCACACAGTGTACACCCAGTACATACATAGACTATATATAGCCATAGTACAGCACACAGTGTACACCCCGTACATACACATAACACACTGTATACACACCCAGCCAGGACATACACATAACATACTATATAGCCATAGTACAGCACACAGATAACACACAGTGTACACCCAGTACATACATAGACTATATATAGCCATAGTACAGCACACAGTGTACACCCAGTACATACACATAACACACTGTATACACACACAGGATACATTGTATCTTATTGCCTGAGCCCTCCCAGTCACATGACTGATCACATGATCGTGACGTCACGGCAGGTCCTTCAGCTGCTGCGGACTGTCAGGGCCGGCGCCGTCCTCACTATGGGGAGATCCGTGTTTGTCACTGTCGGCACCACCAGCTTTGATGAGCTCATCTCGTGCGTGTCCTCGGAGCAGACTGTCCGTGTAAGCCGTGTTATCAGAGTGATGGCCGCCTGTCAGCTCTATGGAATGGCGTTACCTATAGTGTATGGTGGTGACCACTGAGAGAGACTACACAACTGGAGAGCGCCCCCAGGGGTCAGAGCTGTGCTACAACTGGAGAGCGCCCCCCAGTGATCAGAGCTGTGCTACAACTGGAGAGCGCCGCCTAGTGGTCAGAGCTGTGCTACAACTGGAGAGCGCCCCCTAGTGGTCAGAGCTGTGCTACAACTGGAGAGCGCCCCCTAGTGGTCAGAGCTGTGCTACAACTGGAGAGCGCCCCCCAGTGATCAGAGCTGTGTTGCTACTGGAGAGCGCCGCCTAGTGGTCAGAGCTGTGCTACAACAACTGGAGAGCGCCCCCAGTGGTCAGAGCTGTGCTACTACTGGAGAGCGCCCCCCAGTGGTCAGAGCTGTGCTACAACTGGAGAGCGCCCCCCAGTGGTCAGAGCTGTGCTACTACTGGAGAGCGCCGCCTAGTGGTCAGAGCTGTGCTACAACAACTGGAGAGCGCCCCCAGTGGTCAGAGCTGTGCTACTACTGGAGAGCGCCCCCCAGTGGTCAGAGCTGTGCTACAACTGAAGAGCGCCCCCCAGTGGTCAGAGCTGTGCTACTACTGGAGAGCGCCCCCCAGTGGTCAGAGCTGTGCTACAACTGAAGAGCGCCCCCTAGTGGTCAGAGCTGTGCTACTGCTGGAGAGCGCCCCCTAGTGGTCAGAGCTGTGCTACAACTGGAGAGCGCCCCCCAGTGGTCAGAGCTGTGCTACAACTGGAGAGCGCCCCCAGTGGTCAGAGCTGTGCTCCTACTGGAGAGCGCCCCCCAGTGGTCAGAGCTGTGCTACAACTGGAGAGCGCCCCCCAGTGGTCAGAGCTGTGCTACAACTGGAGAGCGCCCCCCAGTGGTCAGAGCTGTGCTACAACTGGAGAGCGCCCCCCAGTGGTCAGAGCTGTGCTACAACTGGAGAGCACCCCCTAGTGGTCAGAGCTGTGCTACTACTGGAGAGCACCCCCCAGTGGTCAGAGCTGTGCTACAACTGGAGAGCGCCCCCCAGTGGTCAGAGCTGTGCTACAACTGGAGAGCACCCCCCAGTGGTCAGAGCTGTGCTACTACTGGAGAGCGCCCCCTACCGGTAGTGGTCAGAGTTGTGCTGCTACTGGAGAGCGCCCCCCAGTGATCAGAGCTGTGCTACAACTGGAGAGCGCCCCCCAGTGGTCAGAGCTGTGCTACAATTGGAGAGCGCCCCCCAGTGGTCAGAGTTGTGCTAGTAACTCTGTGCTTATCACATGACCATCACAGTTCGTTCCTAATCAAGTGAATGGGGCTGAGCAGCATAGCAGATATACAGTGTACAGAGCAGAGCTTGGTGAGCAGTGAAGAGGACATAGTGCTCATCCCAACACTGGAGCTCTTCCAGCAGCGGATTGGTGCCATGTTGGCTATCAAGTCCCCACCAACCTCAGAATTTCCTTTTATATAACCTTGCAGATCCCCTTCTGTAACCTCCATCCTTCTATTTACTAGATCCTCAAGGAGCGCGGCTACAGCAGGCTAAGTCTTCAGATTGGAAGAGGGACGGTAGAGCCCAAGTCATACAGTGCAGCCAGGTTCACGCTGGATGTCTTCAGGTATAAGGACACACTTGCAGAAGATATTCGGCGTGCGGACCTGGTTATAAGTCACGCAGGTACTGTATATAGTTACACTTCTGATATATTTTCATACTCCCTCCTAACATAAGGCTGGTATCAATTCACATTCTGCTGAATAATAGAGGCAGAAAGTCCACAGAGGAAAAGTCTGCAGACTTTCTGTGAAAAACACTGCGGGAAAAACTGGGATGTGTTTCCAATACGGTGTTTTCTGCAGTGTTTTTTGGCGCGGCTCGCTTCGTGAGGACATAACGTAAGGCTTCAGTGCCATATAAGGATGACTGTTCTATCTATTGCTCCATATTAGAATCCCTCTGCTTTTCTGTCTCTGTAGGTGCCGGAAGCTGCTTAGAAACACTTGAAGCACAGAAACCTCTTATTGTAGTCATCAATGAGAAACTAATGTCCAACCATCAGCTGGAACTTGCAAAGCAACTTAATAAAGATGGACACCTCTACTACTGTACATGCAGGTACAACACACACGCCAAGCATATTCAGTCACGTAAAGGGAGTCTGTCATTTTATAAGTAAGCACACGTTGGAATAAGCTTTAGAAAGTCTATGTTAGTCTTGCATCTCTTTCTCTCCTGCTCACAGCTGTTTTTGAAACCTATCGTTTTTGGCAAATATGTAAAGGGAGCACAAGGGGCGTTCTCCCTGAGCTCCGAACACAGCAACGTCATCCTCTTCACTGCATAGCAGAGGCCTCTGTCTTCAGTGGGATCCAAATCCTGCATATGCGCTGTATGCACGGCGCTTTGGGTTTGGGCTGAAAGTACAGCACACGCTCCACCGGCCATCTTTATTATATGCTGCTAGACAACGAAGAGGATGAGTGACCTCAATGGTATGACGCTGCTGTGCTCAGAGTACAGGGGCAATACATTTTATTACAGGTGTAAACCAAACAACTGTGACCACTTCTGTACTCTATACCATCATAACTTGAGAGGGGAATGTTTAAAACTTTCTCTTTTTCTTTTCCGATAGCACCCTTGGGGACACACTGAAGACCCTGGACCTGTCATCTTTGAAAGTTTTTCCGCCAGGTCATCCAGAAATATTTGCAAGTTTTTTAGATAAAGCTGTTGGGCTTCAGTAGCTCCAAACGAATGGACAAGCAGGGACATAGCAATAGGGGGTGCAAAGGTAGTAGTCTCTATTAGGACCTCCACCTTGAGGGAGCCCCAAACGTTTCTCTGCCCCATAAAATATACCACTATTGTACAATATATATAGATCATTCCAGATTTTGCATTGGGGCCCTGGAGCTTCGAGCTGCGCTGCCGTCTGCAACACTTGTAAAATGAGGCCAAAAGAGACAGAAATGTGATGGAACTGGGAATAAAGGTTATTGAAGATCAGCGGTTCCTATATGTTATATATTCTATGTAATGGCTTCATACTATATAATGTGATAAAGCGTAATCTGCATCACAACCAACAGCAACATCGTCCTGGACAGGGACCGGGCTCTTCTAAACCACTATGGCCTCCACCACCTAGCCATCAGTCCTGGTACCCCTCCTACTATATGGTATATCGGCCGTCTCTAGAGTGGTGGAAATTCGGACCCTTTATGATTGTTTACAGGGTAATAAAACTTTACTTTCTATGTTGGGAGAAGTTATACTTTATTGATATTGTGACACATACACATAGCTAAATCACAAGAGTATCTGCTTTGTAATGTGTATGGGAAAATTCTGACTATCGGACACGCAGGACTATGTGTCCGGTTAAATAAATCGGTTTCCCCACGTAGAGGCAGAAGATGCTGACAGGCGGACACTTTGCAAACCCATTCAAGTGAATGGGTTTGAAAACTGACCGCTGGATTTCCGTCTCCTCTCCAGTTTCTGTCAGCAGAAGACGTAAACCTGAAATCAGAGACCGGGTGCAGGTACGAACCTGCCCTCACTGTAGGGCTCACAAATTGCATTGCCTATCAGTGTGTCTTTGTAGTGTTGGAGGAACCAGAGTATCCAGGGAGAACATACAAACTCCTTGCAGATGTCATCCTTGGCTGGATTTGAACCCAGGACTCCAGTGCTGCAAGGCTACAGTGCCATCTGAATACTATTTAGCAGTGAAGAAAAAAGTCTGGCCACTCTAGTGAAAATATAAAGGTGTGTGCTAGATCTCCTGCACGCATTCACTGTCACTGGTCTGTTTGGATCCGTTCCTGGCTCTGGCGCATAAAACTGCCACAAAAAGGCTGCAGTCGATATTCACAGTTTTCTAGCAAACTGTCATTTTCCACCATGCTCATCAGCTTGTAAGATGAGGGCCATGGACATCTAAAACATGCACCGAATTTAGGAAGAGGGGAGCACATCTAAGTCTATTCTATCAGCCATACTTGATATTTTTTTTTTTGTCATCTGTCTTCCAAAAATACCAGTGCTTTGGATTTGGTGGGCAAAGTTTTCCCTTAGGCCTGGTTTGCATCCCCCCCCCCCCAAACGGAATACCGAAAGCATTAAAAAGCAGTGAGCAATGAAACCACACGGACCCCATAGACTATAATGGGGTCCGTGTGGTGTCCGCACGAGTCATGCGGAAAGAAAAGTGCTGCACTTTTTGGGAAAAAAAGTTATAAATGCTTCATAAATGAAGCTTAGGGCAGATAAAGACCTCAAAAAGGCGTCATTTACACCATAAAAAGGGAAATCACTGATGTGTGAATGACGGTGGGTTTACACGACACTGGGTGGTGATTCTTCATCTACCTGGGGTGCGACTATACTGGTGTCACATCCCGCCCTCAACAGCCATTGTTTTATTTCTCTGCCATTGGAACAGATTCATTCCACCCGCAGCACTTGTAATCCCGGCCAGCTGACATGAATTGGTTGGGTTAAGTCCAGGACTATGCAGTGATTTTAGCTGTGACCCCTGGTTTACACTAGCGTATGTATTCCAGCTGGGGAGAGTCCACATGGAGATCGGAATACAAATGGAATCTGTCAAAGCGCACAAACCCCATAGACTATAATGGGGTCTGTGTGCTTGCTGCGCACGAATCATGTCCACATGATTTGTGCAGGCAGTGTGTGGCAAGCACATGGACCCCATTATAGTCTATGGGGTCCGTGCACATTGACAGCACAGCGCTTGCAATTGCGACTATATTCCGTCCAAAGCGACCGTGAATCCAGTCATACGATCAAAGATTGCTGTATCACTATGCAGCTCCTTCACTCATGTTAGTAAATGGAGATGCAACCCCGATGCTGCCATGACTTCTGGGCACAAAAAATATAATGTCCAATGTCTGATCTTTTTGTGACTAGAAGTCGTGGCTGCAACACCTTCAGGGTCAAAATGTGACTCCATTCACTAAAATAAGCAAAGCAGCTACAAGGGAACCTGGCGACGTTTGGGCATGCATTTGGAGTCACGGCCAAAACACGGCATGCAGTTTGTAAGGTAGGTTCACACTGCCATTATTAATGTCCGTTGCTCTGATCCGTCACAAAATGAGAGCAATGGACAACAAGTGGCTGATGCAGACACTGCCCCCTATGTCAGCCTCGTAAAAAAAAAAAAAAACCTTTCTTCCATCATGTTTATTACTTTTCTGATGTTGTGCATACGAGACTTTTTCTTCAAAAACAAAAGTAAAGGAACATGGCGGAGGAAATCTTCCATCATAGCGTCAAGGGGAATGGCCGCCAGACTTGAGGACTCGGTGTGTGTCCGTAATTCCATTACTGTTCGTGTCCGTTGTTCTATATACAGGTCTATAAACGTCTGCTTCACTAGCCAATGGAGACATAAAGAGTAAGGCGGCGTTCACACTTGCGCCTTGACCTGTCTGCCGTGATTCTGCCTAAATCCCCGGGACGACTTGCCGGCGGTCAGTTTGAAAACTCATTCATTTCAATGGGTTTTTAGAGCAAACCGCCGGTGTCCATATGCATCCTCTCTGTGTCCGTGCAAAAAAAAAAAAAAAAAAATCTGTTTCACAGTGGAGAGGCTGCGTACGGACACCGGCGGTTTGCTTTAAAAACCCATTGAAATGAATGAGCTGCTGGAGATTTAGGCAGAATCATGGCGGACAGATCAAGGTGCAAGTGCGAACACTGCATAACTAAAAAAAAAAAAGCGCAGTGTGAACCCGACCTGAGGCCTCTGTAGCAGGGCCCGGCCTTGTGCTCAGCTCCAGTCAGCGCACCTGGAATAAAGCACACCTGTAATGCGACCACCTGTAGTGCAGCTGCTCCTGTGAGCACGGGGTGGGGCGTCTATCAGACCACTTGCAGCCATTCTCTACTAATTCTGCCCCTTCTCTATAAGCTGCGTGCGTTTATTTTGAAGCCATTGACACAAAGCCCGGCTCATGCATTGCTGAGGTATAAAAAAGTGCAGGACGATTGTTAGAGTTAAAGACGCCACTTTGTATCGCCTGACTCCATTTTGTCTGCCTGTAATCATGTGATTGACTCCTGGTCTGGTCATATTGTCACCTCTTGCTGCAGCAAATACAGATATCACATAGCGACCCCCCCCCCCCCCCCGTCATCTCCTACAATGGCCCCTCCAAGCAGTCACTAGACCGGTCTCATCCCTGCCATATTCCTTCTTGTATGTAGATGAGACCTTCAGCATTGTGTTCCAGGTGTTCCTGCAATTTGGTGCAGGGCTTTCCTTTATTTCGAGGCTTTCCCTGGTATTATTGGCCCCTGCATGTTGGACATGTGGCTTAGAAAGCTGCATGGTGTGCATTGGTCACTTGCCCAGTGCTGTGTGCTATATCTCCTTGCTGGGGCCACTGGTGCACACGATGTGGCTAATACACGACCTGCATTCACTTACTTTTTAGTCACAGAAGTTCCAGAACGTTCTATGGTCCGCAGTTTGTGTGTGTATAGGGATAACCGCAGCCAGGATTCATGCATGTGCTGACAGGGTTAATAGTCATCTCTCTCTCACCTTTTTTTTTTGTCTTTTCCTCCCCCACCCCTTTACCTGACCCCGGTTCCGGTTCGGCACTAGCTGGGCTGACACTGTAACAAGTTGCGCCCGGTGAGCTGAGGAGCGGCCGCTTAGCTCCGCGGCTATAAAAGGGGCCCAGAGCGCAGGCGCAGCTCAGTCACAGCGGAGCAGTCAGGGCCCCGCGCACCGCCGCCATCATGCACAAGGGCTGGAAGAAGTACTTCGGCCAGAAGTCTCTGAATGAGGTGACCATGGACGAGTATTTGGGCAGCCTCGGCCTGTACAGGAAGCTGACGGCTAAGGACGCGTCTTGTCTCTTCAGAGCTGTGTCCGAGCAGGTACGTGCTGGTGTGAACTAGCTGTGAGGAAAATGCGGCTTCTCTACAGGTCCCCATTACTATAGGACTGTGATTCAGGTGACATTCATTGGTCTCCATACAGGTCCCCATTATTATAGGACTGTGCAAGGATTCAGGTGACAGTCATTGGCTTCCATTATGACTGCTGTATCCTTATACCCTCCCATATACACTATCAGTAGGAGGGCTTGTGTTTTGCAGGGTGCAGTGAGTTTTTCCTCAGGCTGTGTATAGCATTTCACTCTTATTAAAGGGATTGTCCAGAAATTACAGACTTTTTTTTTTTCCAGGTCAGGGAATGTGGAGAAAAAAAAAAAAAAAAGCTCCAGTTCCTTCTGGCAACGTCCTTGCGCTTGTTCAGATGGAAGTACTTGCCTCACGTGACTGCTGAGGCCTAAGGAAGGTGCCTGGGGTGTCACTGATATGTCACTTGTGATGTTGCGATTCCTTTCATTGGACTGGTCAGGTCGCTGATTGGCCTCAGTAGTCGCGTTCGGGAAGGACTTTCACTGGCCCATTGGACCTGGGACACCGGCCAGTGTTGTTACTTTGGGAAGGGGGGGGGGGGGGGGTTGTTGTTTTTTACCTTTTCTGGCTTCCTGGACATCAACTTTAACTTTGGGAGGAAATAATACAGTTTAGTAAAAATTTTCTCTTCTATCGGATTCCATCCTGTCATCTGTTTTTATTTTTTATAACTTTTGGTATAATTTTTTTTTTATTTGCTAGGGGCTTATTGGCTACTTAAAATCTAAAGGGGCCTACTAGATTTGCATTGGCAAATACTTGCCACATAGTGTGAATTAGAGGTTTCAAATTGGCAACAAAAAAAACTTTATACGACTGTAGTCTAGTCTGCATTGCGCTTTGTATCTGATTCTGGCTGTTCATGTAATTACGGCAGCAGTCACAAGACTACATGAGGCTGGGTTACCCTGTTTCCCCAAAAATAAGTCATCACCCGAAAGTAAGACATAGCAGAGGTTTTGTTGAGTTGCCTAATATAAGGCCCCCCCAATAATAATAATATTTCTGCGTAAAGATTGTATGAGGAAAAACATTGCAGCCGGCTGAACACTGTGCGCGATGTTCTGTGTGCACAGGTATGTCGGCTGCTGACGCCGCTGCGTTACGTTGTATCCCTCAGCAGTAGGAGCAATGGATACAACGTGCGGTATCACAGCAGCGACTTCTTCATAATGTCTTTGCGTAGCAAGCACATATCAGTGTAGTGCCGTGGTGGCAGCAGCACACAAACGTAGAATAAGACATCCCCTGATAATAAGACTTAGCGTATCTTTAGTAAAAATGTAATATAAGACACTCTTGTTTTGGGGGAAACACAGTAGAGACCTGCCATCCGCTGTATTCCTCCATAGACTTCCCATTCAAACGTCTGAATAGAAACCCGACAGCAATTCTGATATTTGTGGACGTCGCCATATTGCATAATGCAGTTGAATATGTCAGTATACCAAGGCAGAACACTTATTGGGTGGGGGAGGGAGGGGGTATGCATGGACCCCTACACTCCGCATGATGTTATTTATAAGGATTTGGGGGTAACGATGCAACCTCTCTTCCTTTTGAGAATCAAAAATGCAACATTGTAACCATTGCAGAAAGCGTCAGCCAGTGGTCACGTAGCATCTGCAGTATATGACGCATGACCAATCTGTACAGCCCCAGTCTAATAAAAGTAAAAAACAAAAAATTAAAATTAAAATTTTGCTTTTCTTTCAGCTCTTCTACTGCCAGATTCACCACAACGAAATACGTCAAATATGCGTGTCCTACATGAGGAAGAACGAAAAGCTCTTTGACCATGTAAGCCCTGTGTTACTATCGGTCGCTAAGTTGTCTTAGAAGTGTCGCGCTCTATCTGTCCGTGTTTCTTATAGGGGCAGTAGGTTGGATATTTTGGAGCTTCCGTTAATCTGTATAGAACTATATATGCACGTATTGATGGTAGCCAGTTGTGGGCGCTGCCCATCTTCTTAAAGGGGTTTTCCGAGCAAAAAAACTATTTTACAAAAAAGGTCTGTCAATGCTATTAATGGGTTAATAAATGCCACCAAATACCTTGAGTGATTTCTGGGGGGCTCAGTGAGCGCATGGCATCCTCTGCATTTGTTTACATCCATAACTCCCTCCTGTGTTTCCTACAAGTTCCCGGATGCCTCGCTTCTCCACCCTCTTTCACTGACACCCCCCCCCCCCCCCCCCAAATACTAGACATCCATCAGCACACCTCACTGTCCCCCTCCCTTTTTCCCTAGCTAGCCCGCCCACTTCACCGCCAGCAGCCATCTTTGTGATTGCACCAGGCGGCTTGCGCAATAGCTCGCTCTGCATGCATCGCTCATGACGCAGCCTGGCAGGAAGGAAGGATAAATATGATGGGGAGGGGTATAGTGAGGGGACGGGAGGATGGGGAGGGGATATAGTATGTGACCCCCATCTCCCAAAGTGGTGAGACGGAGAGCACAGGATACTATGAAGACGTGCCTGGGGCAGCGGCGATAATCGTAAATATTCACTTTTAGTAGTAAGTCATTTAGAAAGTAGATGGGGGGGGGGGGGGTGTTAGTTTAATGTAAAAAAAGGTTGTTTTTTTTTACCCTGGACAACCCCTGTAAAGTGAACTTGTCTGCTGGTTTCTGCTACTCTATATAACATCATATGAGGCTGGGCTCTGTGTTACATAGGTTTATGTTAGAGATCATTTTCTTAGAAGTCTTGTCCTGGCCTTCTTGTGTGTGGCTATATCCATAGAATATAGAGTGAATATTGGTCCCAGAGATGGAATCCACCATTTACAGCCACAAGCAGCGTTCCATCTGTGTTGCATAGGGTCCACCAATAATATTAATTCTGTGGGCCCACCATGCACCTTACCACAAATTCCTAAAATCTTGTCTGTTGCATTATCTTGCTGCCTAGCACTTGCTTCTGATGGTTTCTCTCTGGGGGTCTTGCTGCAGCTTTGCAGTGCTGGAGTCCTGGGTTCGAATCCCACCAGGAACAACATCTGCAAGGAGTTTGTATGTTCTCCCCATGTCTTTGTGGATTTCCTCCCATTCTACAAAGACATACTGATAGGAAAAAAAATGTACATTGTGATCCCTGTATCATATATCCCTGTGTGGGGCTCACAATCTACAGAAAAAAAAAAAAAAAAAATCTAGAGTTAGCTGTGGTCTCAGTTAGGCTGGGAAATACCACCAACACATGGACTCAGCATCTCTATCCAATCATTGTAGTTTGATTATAGCCCCTAGTCCCAAAATACCTCCTATGAAAGTCAATGCAAAACTTCCAGCGCTGATGCTAACTGAATTGTTTCGTGTTTTGTCGTCTCTTGATGATTTTTTTTTTTTTTTTAAATGATTGTGAGCACGAATGGCTTCATAAAGCGGGCAATTGGGGACACTTATCCCCAAATCTATAAGGACCTGAGTGTGGTTTAGTGTCCCATATCCACCTGACATGTTCTTTCCGAACCTGGAAATGCGATGGAAAGAAAGTTACAATAATCTGTTACTTGCTGGTTTATTTTTAAAGGGGTCACATTTCCTAACAGTGTATCCAAATGTTTTTTCCCCGTGTAGCATGTAGAAGGCCCTTTTGAGAAATATTTGGAGCGATTAGAAGATCCGAAGGTAAATGATCGACTTCTGTTTGGTATTTTGTTAAAAATCGTTCAGAATTCTGCTGATTTTCTTTTGTGATAGGACCTGAACTAAAAGTCAACTATCGTCTGACCTCCCCTGATGCAAATCCTGCAGAATTCTTAATTCACTTTTTCCAAGGGTCAATGTTTGGAGGACCTTGTGCCACCTCCAGTTCTTAGCAGTTCTGTAGTCCTGACTCCTTCCACCTCACAATAGAGACTACATAGTATATCAAGCATCAAAACGAACAGGACTTATTGCTCAGGAATGGTGGGGGCTGCAAGAATTTATTTATTTTTTAACGAGTCAAAGCCAAGAATGTCTACAGAATGAATAGGAAATATCTAGGAAGTCCTTATACTTCTACCTTCTGCTCAATCCACTCCTGACTTTGACTCCAAAAAAAAAAAAAAGCAACAAAATGAAGCTGCGTCTCCGCAACCTGGGGCTTTGGCCTAATAAGGGTTTTCCATGACTTATCAATTGTAGACAATACTTTGTTAGCATGGGTCATCAAGTAGAGGCCAGCAGGAGTCCGGCCCCCGGACACCTTGCTGATCGGCTGTTTGCAGAGCCTACACCGTTTATGTGAGCGCTGCTCCCGCTTCAATACTGGAAAGCACAGCGCCGTACGTTTGTGCAGTGGCTGTGTTCGGTATTACAGCTCATCCCATTCACCTGAATAGAACTGAACTATCGGGACAAGTGACCAATGAATGTGACGTCACATGGAGGCAGCTGTACTTGTCTTAAAACTGTTGTGGCTGACAACTTAGAATGCCTTTTAAACTGTATAGAAAAGTGGATTTGCTAAACTGGAACACTTTTTTTTTTTTTTTTTTTTAAGAAATCTTTTTTTTCCCCTTTATAGGAGAGCGCAGGTCAACTTGAGATAAATGCTCTTTCCTTAATCTTCAAGTGAGTAGAAATGATGTCTTATGTTATGAACACCCAACTACTGTTATGGAAGTGTGCTATGTCATTATAACAACTGTCTCTTTTAGGCCCGGTTCACATCTGCGCATGGGTTTCCGTTCTGTGAGTCCGCTTGGGGACCCCCTGAATGGAAACCTAATCCACATAAGAGTGGTTACCTAAGGAAACCTGCGGACCCCCTAGACTATAACTGGGTCCGTGTGGTTTCCACTACTTCCGTCCAAAAAATATAAGATACCAGAACTCTGAGGCGTATGAATAGAGTGCATGGCTTATACAGTAAATAGGGGGAGAGTCCAAAAATTAAAAAAATCCTATTCATTTGCCTCCTATTCACCTAGTTCAGTAATAGTGTGCCGACTTCTTGCACTGCGTGTGTAAAGCTAGATCACGTTATATTTTTCTGCATTGTGTTGTAATAGCGTACGTGAAAATCTTATCTTTACTAGAGATGAGCGAACAGTGAAACATTGTGTGTTCGTTTCGAGTAGAGCCTCAATATTCAACTACTCGATCAAATATCGAATCCCATTATAGTCTATGGGAAAAAATGCTTGTTTCAGGGGAAACCACTATTCGACTAAAGGAGAGTCACCAAGTCCACGAGTAGCAGGAGGAGAGTGTTTAGGAGGAGTGCTGTGCAGTTAAAGTTTTAAGCTTGCAGTTGCGCTGATAAAAAGTAAGCTCCCTCGTAACCGCAAGCTGCCAGCTCTCCTGACTAGCAAAGACGAGCCTGCGGCAAATCAACGCTGGTGCCGAATGCTATACAGTGTATAGCAGTGTATACTCCTTGCTAGTCAGGAGAGCTGGCAGCTTGCTGTAACGAGGGAGCTGACTTTTTCTCATAGGAATGCATTGACCAGTGTTGATTGGCCAGTGTACAGCATTCAGCCAATCAACGCTGGTTCTGCTGGAGACTCAACTGTGAGGAGGCGGAGTCTAAGATCGGACCACAGCAGTCTCCATTGTAGTCCAATCTTAGACTCCGCCTCCTCCCTCATAACAGCAAGCTGCCAGCTCTCCTGACTACCAAGGATGAGCCTGCTGCAGAACCAGCATTGATTTGCCGAATGCTACACTGTATAGCATTCGGCCAATCAACGCTGGTTCTGAATCAAATATTTACTGCGAATAGCGAGTAGTATTCGATCGAGTACGAATATTTCGAATACTGTAGTTTTCCATCGAATACTACTCGCTCATCTCTAATCTCTACGTGTCTAAATAAATGGATTTTGTCCCTCGTTTTCAGCCAAAACTTCATTCTTTACAAAAGTCCTGGAAAACCACCAACTTATGCAACTGATCTAAACTGTAATGGAAAGGTAAGAACACTTATTTATTTCTAAATGTATAATAACCTGTGCAAATATAATATGGGGTCTTGTTGCGTGTTCAGTCTGAGAGCACAAATATAAGTTTTAGAATCTACATTTTATACATTATATGTTTTGTAATATACAAATATACATAAATAATTTAGAGGCTTTTTTCCCCCCTGGTTTGTGTTTTACTTGCAGATAATGTTGTGTTGTTCTACCAATGGCCACTATGATTCTGTATATTCCAAAACGTTCCAGACAACTGCTGCTATCTGCCAAGGTATGTATATGTGTGTAAGATCATTGCAAATTAATTCTTTCTATATTATAAACAAAAAAATGTCTTATCTGTTACAAAAATAAGATTCCTGATGAACCTATAATATCTATAATCAGCTAGATGTCCCTGCTGAGGCTTGTGTGTTATGGAGCAGGTTCTCCTCTAATTCCTGTAGCAGAATGAACATTGTAGGGTTACAGGTTGGACTTGATGGACTACTATGTCACTATGAACATTTACATTGAGTGCTTGCACAGTTGAAATGTGCTAATAATGCAAAATAAGTCACATAATGGCCATAAATAGTGTTATTCCTTCTCTATGCACCCTGTACTATTAATATGTGCAAGGGGTGCTTAATGGATGTGTTAAAGTAGAAAATTATAGTAAAGCTTTTGTAAGCGGTTTGGTTTTCGTTGCAGCTGTTCTCTATGAGATTCTATACAGAGATGTTTTTGGAGTCGATGATAGAGAATTGATCGCTGCTGTTGAGCTTTTTCGAAGTGGGACAAAGAAGAATCGCAACAGCGCCTCCACTGGCAGTGAAGATGCAAACTATGACTGCACGGCAGATCATACCAAGGCATGCACTGACAGCAGGTATCTGATCTCCAATGTAATGAAGAACACACAAATGTAACTAGTAGAGATGAGCGAACACTATTCGGAACGACCATTCCGAATAGCACGCTCCCATAGAAATGAATGGAAGCGACCGACACACAGACTTTGCCGGCGGTTCGTCGCTTAACTCCCTGTGTGTCGGCTACGTCCATTCATTTCTATGGGAGAGTGCTATTCAAAACGGCTGTTTCAAATAGTGTTCGCTCATCTCTGGTAACTAGTCACATGTTATGGGGAGCGATGGTGTCGTTGTATTACAATACTGGTATGTCTATTACTAAATGCTTACTGACCAAGCTAGTGTACATGACGGCAACTATACACAAGACCTCAATGATCTGATAGTAAAACCTATCCCGATAACTCGTAGAAATCAGAATGCTTCTTTACTACTCTGCTGGATACTAGAAATCTTATTTCAAAATTTTAATAAAATGGTTTGACATTAGAAATGCACTAAGGATTATCTTATCTTATTTCTTTTTAGGCAAGAAGAATGGGAGAAAAAAGATACTGACGGTTCCACGGAGGAGAAGAGACAAGGCTCGGAGGAAGTGAAGGTCTGATCTGTGTAGATGTGGTGGTCTATAGACTCCTATACTGAGTATAAACAAAGTGCCTGTGTAATAGAATGTCCTAGGTAACATCGTATTCTTCAGGTTACAGAAAACCCAAATAAGATGCCGTTTCCATACAAAGTCTTAAAGGCACTTGATCCAGAAATCTACAGAAATGTAGAATTTGACGTCTGGCTGGACAGCAGAAAAGGTAAGTGCTAAAACTTAAACTTATAGTTATTATACAGCAAAGAATGTTATTTCTGCAACAGTCCTCTAAGCGTACCCGTACACTGTGGCCAGGGCACATTGTGTAAGTTGCCTTGTATTGTATTTCCTATGTGACCTTTCCATAGTTTACTTCCTATTAGCCTTTGTTGTAAGGCCCCGTTCCCACGGAGTAACGCGCTGCTCATTCTGTCACGTAATCACATGGCAGAGTGAGCGCTTCAAAACAGAATCCTATTGACTTCAATGGGTTACGTCTTACGCGTGTAACACATTGAAATCAATGGGAGGCTTTTTTAATCCATTGATTTCTAAGTGTTACGTGCGTAAGACGGAACCCATTGAAGTCAATGGGATTCTGTTTTGAAGCGCTCACTCTGACATGTGTTTGTGTGTCAGAATGAGCGCCGCGTTACCCGGTTGGAACGGAGCCTAAGAGGGTTTTCAATGTGTTTAAAAATCCTCCTCCTGTTCGGTTACTCAAGTCCATGATCATCATCTTCTTTTGTGCCTTGTAGAACTTCAGAAAACGGAATATATGGTATTTGCTGGAAGGCATTACTGTTTGGGCGATAAGTGTCAGGTAAGTGATAACCTTATGTGAGGACGTAGAACTTGTTAATTTTTAACCCCAGATATGTTAATTGTAGAAATGTTCACCTACAATGTAACTTCTGCCTCTGTAGGTGCGTTTAGAGCCCGGTGGCCGATACTACAATGCTCATATTCAAGAAGTGGGTCAAGACACCAATTCGGTAACTGTGTTCATTGAAGAATTGGCAGAAAAGTAAGTTTACTAAAGAGGATGGGGAGAAAAAAATCTTGTTCTTAGCTGCTGTATATGAGTAATAAGGAAGGGGTTGTAAACTTAAACCCGTCATGACAAACCTTTCCTCTTGAATCGGCATGTCTGAACGTGTAAGGGGGCCCCGCTGTACACGTACAATTGTCATTACATAACCTTGTAATACAGTCTGCAACATGGAGGCCAAATCAAAGTCTATTGCTTTACAGGCACATTGTCCCACTTGTAAATTTAAAGCCGGTCACCCAAGTAAATCCCGTTCCGGCTTGGAATTCGTCAACTAACCGCAAGGGCGCAAACTACCAGAAGATCGGCGCTGGTTACCAGAGTGACATTGGTTTGTAAATGGGAAAAATTCTGAAAACCGTATCAATCAGATTGTAAGAATATTCTGATTTGTCAGATCTGCACATTGACTACACAAAAATTGTGTTCATGTTATTGTGAAATGCAGAAATTTTTTAAACTTTTTTTTTTTATTTTTTTTTTATTTTAAGAGCTTGACCTTAAATCTCGGAAGAGGCTCTTTAAGAAGGTATGTGGGGAGGTTTGTTTAATGGCTTCTCATACATACGGTAACGTTCTAACACTGCGGCCATAAGCAGTTTATTTTTTCTTTCTTCATTTGCAGACGGCAGCCAATCTTGCATCATATGATCACTTTAGATCACCTCAGACTCCACATCGTCAAAGCCGTAGCTTTGGCATCCCAAAGTAAGTACTATAAAATCTTGTACTAGCAGTACCCGCGACTTTGTCCGCGGCCCCCTCCCCCCCCTCCCTAGGCAGGACACCTGCAGTGCGGGCCAGGCCTCCCCTCTCCTGCCCTGCGGCAGCCATGTACCCAGCCCCCTCATTTTGCCCCACGGGCGACCTGGAACCTGCTTCCCCTGCGGCCTCGCACACCTCACTCGCCACCTCGACTTGCCTTGACCTACTGAAAGGCGCCCCCGGCCTCCCAACCTCCCTCTCTGCCAAATGGGAATCTGCAACTCCGTGCTCCCCCCCCCCCCCCCCCAACTGTGAGGCCGGCTTTCCACGCCAACCCCTCACAAGCCCAGTCCCCACTTCCTCCCTCCGCTTCGGGCCCCGTTCACCCTGCTGCCATAGCAGCGGCGGGCTGAAGCTGCAGGCAGCCGTCATGATGTTCGTCGCGCACTGGATGATTGGCCTCGCCCACTCTTCCCCGGCAACGTATGGGGCCGCTGTGCTGTCCCCGTGTCCCGCCCACACACCAGCGTGCACCAATAGGAGGCCCGCCGGCTTGCTACTCTGACGTCATATCAGGTCCTGCAGCGGAACCAGACACAACTTTAGCCGGTCGCGGTGGCGAGTTCGGGGGACTGTACAAGATGGCAAGTAGCCTATGTCTCCTTCCTGCACAATCTGTAGGCATACGTGAAATTTCAGACCAATCCATTCAGCTGTTTGGTTGTGATTGAGGAACAAACATCCAAACACACAAACTTTCACGGATAAGGATTCTATCGTTGTATAGTTTACTTCAGGTGACCCCGACCACCGGTCTGCGGACCAGGCCTGGTTAGTGGGGTCTTCTTCGCCAGTCCATGGGGTCGCGCATGGCCTCATTCTTAGCTGGACACGCTCGTGCTAGGCCGCGTTGCTATGATAATATGTAATCTATGAGTGCGGCTTCCTATAGCTGGTAAGGATGCTGCGCTACCTGATAGTGTACACGATACTATAGCAACGCGGCCTAGCACAAAGAATCCAGCCTCTGTGTAGTGATTCAACATGGCCGCTCAGATGCTCGTGTCACGCCCATGCGCACGTAGACACAAATACACACGGAAAACAGGAAAGGCAGTTTTATTTATGAGAATATATCATCTATATGTCTTTCCTATATTAACAGACACACTATTTTGAGTCCAGAGATCCCATTTTATCACAATCCCGGGAAGAGGTGCTACCAAAGTTTTGACAACTATTCCTACAGGACTAGGTAAGCGAATCGCTGCAGGTTGTCAGCAAATGACCTTTCATTATTCTCCTTTTAGCTACGGAAACAACATGGGTGTCTATGTAAAAGCTAAATCTGCCTAATATTGCATGTGCATTTCGGATAGATCTGCCTCATATTTCACCCGTGTTTACTCACCAGGTCGTACACACGGAGTAGAAGGCAGATGCCCTGTGTCAATAAGGAGTGTCAGTTTGGGTTTGTGTCCGACAGAGACGAGGAGCCTCGGGGTCTAGAAGAAACAATAACTTATTATGAAATTGAGGAGGGCGATGAAACCCCTTTCCCTCCTCTATCTGTAAGTAATACAAGCGTAGACTTTGTGTCACCAGTATATAACGCAGTAACGGGGACTATATACTGTACAGCTGCGGTAGCGTGATCAATGAACGTATTGGCTGCTCGTTGTTCAATCTGGCCATGCGCTTTAGGGAGAATTGAACATTCCCAGAAATATGTTTTATGGACCAATGGATTTGGATAAGATTGGATTAGTAGCCATGTGGGCGTACCATGAGACATAAAACTAGATCTGGCAATCAAACTTTATAATACTAGACTGCCAGGAGCGCCCTTCTGACAGTGGGGAGAGATCGGTAATGGCACCATTTCCAGCCCCGGGGCACATCATGGGAAAGCCGACAGTCTGCTTTCTAGTGGTATATAAAACCGCATGTGCCTGAGGTCATGAAAGGTCCTCTTTAAAGGGATCCTAACACATCGGAATAACCTTAAGAAAGGCTATTCTTCTCCTACCTTTCGTTGTCTTCTCCGCGCCGCCATTCGCTTGAAATTCCGGCTTTTCTCGGTATGCAAATTAGTTCTCTCGCAGCACTGGGGGCGGGCCCCAGTGCTCAAACAGCACTGGGGGCTTCCCCAATGCTGCGAGAGAACTCTCCAGCACCGCCTTCATCTTCTTCTGGAATGAGGTCTTCACTGCATCTTCTTCCAGCAGTGTCTTCTAACTTTTAGGCCTAGGGCAACCCGACTGCGCATGCCCGCTGGCCACAAGAACACGGCCGCTTCAATACTGTGTACGTGGCCATTTTTCTTGTGGGCCACCCCCAATGCTGTTTGAACTCCGGGGCCCACTCCCAGTGCTGCGAGAGAACTCTTTTACATACCAACAAAAACCGGATTTTTAGGCAAACGGCGGCGAGGAGAAGACAACGAAAGTAGGAGAAGAATAGCCTTTCTTAAGGCTATTCCAACGTGTTGGTTAGGAAAAAAAATGGTTTGAAAGATAGGATCCCTTTAAGGCTACCACCTGTCTACAAACACATTCAACTACCCCATTAGAGCGCACATTACAGTGATATACAACATACCTGCAGGTGTATAGTCTCATCTTGTTTGTTTTATACAGAATCCGGGAAGTCCAATGGTTCCCACTCCTGCTTTCTGGGTTGCAAGAAGCAGTCCTGGCCCTATTGGTAGCGTCAAGCAAAATATGAATTCCTCAGAGGAAGATATGGATGAGCCAAGTGACAATGGTAACGTTTATATCCGATTTTAGGACTGATGAGACAAAAATTTAACTTATTGGCAAGGCGCATCAGCTCTATGTTCACAGATGTAAAAATGAAGTATATCTTGAAAAGAACGCTGTCCCTACTGTGACACATGGAGGAGGCTCTCTTGTGCTCTGGGGTTGCATCTGGTGTCTTGAATCTGTGCAGGGTACAATGAAATATCAAGGGTTTCTAGACAGAAATGTTCTGCCCGTTGTCAGAAAGCTTGGTATCAGTCGCAGGTCATGGGTCTTGTAACAGAATGACCCAAAACACACAGCTAAGGCTGAGTTCACACTGAGTTTTTTTGGTCAGGAATCAGTCTCAATATCAGCCTCCAAAAAAAATCCTCCCTATAGAATTCTATATAGCGGGTTTTGGCACAGAGAGTGACTCGGGGAGACGCATCACTCTTGGGTCAAAACTTGCCTGCCACGACTGTCTCAAATGAATGGGCTGACCCCGGAGGTTGCTGCCGCCAGGGCTCTCTAACCTGCGGAATCTGCCTGAAGAAAGGGCAGCCCTCCATAGACCACCATTGTGAGGGGGCGAACTATCACGTGGATTATGCACCATAATCCACCCCCTCTGTGCCTGTGTGAATGGGCCCTAAGAGGAAAATATTGGACTTTTCTGAAGTGTATTCTATGAGCCTTGACCTAAATCCTATTGAAAATGAAATTCCTTTTAAAAAGGGAAGGGGGGAGAATTAATTAAATCTCTAACAGTAGTAATGTATTCTCTGCAGGAGACTATCATGGAGACTTCATTTATACTTCAGGTAAGTGGAAAAAACACTTCGGTGGTTCAGCATTTTGTGTAATTCCAATAATTACTTTGTCATAATATAATATTTTTTTCAGAAGGGTGGGTAAAAAAAAAATAAAATCCCAAACCATTATATATTGTGATTGATCTGATTGTTCCGTAGATGGTGCATTTGAGAATGCTTCTTTGTATAACGCGACGGAGTCTGCTCAGAATCTGGTAATTACAGAAAAGTCTTTTTTGGTTTTTCATTCCCTATTTATTTTATCTATATTGTGTGTGTGTGTGTGTGTGTGTGTGTATCTATAGTATATACAAAAATTTGTCTTCACGTTGCATGTCAGTGGTGTCAAGCCTTTATTGTTGAGTGGATTTTGAGACACTTAGACTATGCAGTTACAGACAGCGTGTTGTTCACTGACTACGGCTGGTCTTACACGACCGTATTGGTTCTACCATCCGCAAGTTGCTGATCAGTAACATAGACATCGCACACGCCCGTGTCCTGCCGCACACGCCCGTAGAGTTCTATGGGCGAGTCTGTGCAGTGCCGTGAATTCACAGCATTTGCAGACCTGCGATATTCAGTGCAGACCTCGGTCACTGCCCAGCACACCAAGGATAAAATATCAGGTGGTGTAAGAGGCCGCACTGAATACAATGTGTCTGCAAAGGAAAACTCACAATTGTGGACTTAAATTACGGTCGTGTAAGACCAGCCTACGGCTGGGTTCACACAAGCACTTAAACTACGTTTGGGGTCTCTGTGCTCGGACCTTCTTATAACATGCATAGCCGGGCTTTTCTCTCTGCATTTTTCCGGCGGATGCCATTATAGTCTATGGTTTCTGTGGATAACTGCATTTTAAGTGGGTTAGTTTTTTGTTTTTTTTGGGAACCCCAAAAAAACTTGTACAAACCACTCTGCAGGAATGGCAACCTCAAGGGTGCACTTGCATGTTGTGGTAGTATTGTGACTATTTCATTGCTACAGAATTGCTGCATATTAACAATGTTTCAAAGTCTATTTGTGTGTTTGATCTCTGGCCTGCTGAATTGCATCGTGTGTGCAGTAGTGTTGGGAGTGGAGTGTGAGGTTTTCTTTATTGTATTTTTGGGTGTATTTTCACGCTTCCATACGGTTTACTGAGCATCCTGTGTGCATGCTGTTTGTCCCCTTCACTAATGCTGGATGGATCTATTCTAGTCCTTGCAGGATGATGTCTCCCGTGCCGTGCCTACTCAAGATGATGTTTCTTATAAGTTCACAGAACAGGTGAAATAGTTTTTGTTTTATACTGTACGTTACATAAGATACTTGTTGCGAAGTGTTGTAATGCATGCTAATAGTCATTGGTTGTGTAAAGCTGCAGTGCACATGTATTGGAAACCAGTTTTATTGTTTTTTTCCTAGCACAAGGTATTTTGTAAATTTTATTTTATTGGTGTCTCCAGTTTGGTCATACGGTTAACAAAATGACTTGACTATTTACTATCTCTTTGTGGACGGGAAGTTCCTTGCTCTCTGATGTCTCACATCAAGGCTCTCCTACACTTGTTTACACACAGCGGAGATGAGAGAATTGTCAAGTTTGTTTTTCATAGGACTTAGAAATGGACCATAAATTAAAAAAGAATCATGGCCAATGTCTTTAAGGCTGTGCTAAGAGGAGAGAGCCGGTCTATAGCATTTCGAGTGTATGTTCATTTATCATTTCAGGTTACATCAGTTATATCTACCTCTTGTGTGAATTCTGCACCTGCAACAGTCATCTCTTCCAGTTCATCTGTTGGTGCTCCCTCCACCGTCACCTCCACTGTCCTACCACAGTCTGCGGTGCAGCCGATTGTAGTCTCGCCGCCTCCCACTGGACGGCCAGGTAGATTCTTTTTATCTTTGTAAAAATTGTTCTCGTTCCACTTTCTTGAGTAAACTAGTTGTTCCGTTACAGAGACACTGGGTGGCGCTCTTGTTCACGAAATTGATTTGGCTCACGCAAGAACTTGTGGATGTTTTGGGCAATGTCCTGAAAGGTCTATAGGAATGCCAGTATATGCCTAAAATACCTCCCCCTCTGTATAAGAGGAATACCGGATACAATAGTGTCATGACAAGGTTCCTATAAGTAGTTGTGGCCGGACTGGTGAGATTCCACGTGATACTTTTAGTCGGAGACATGACGTCAAAATGTTGTGCTTGTCTTAATTTAATTATTGATAATGTATAGTTTTAGTTTATTTATAGGTATTTAGATACTTCCTTTTGTCTTTTTTTCAGCTCCCCCTGGCTCTGGAGAAGTCGGGGACTGTGCAGTTCCTCTCCCGCCACCACCTTACTCTTGTGACCCTAATGGCAATGATCTACCCAGAGGTACGATGACGGATCTTTATTTCTTTATCTTTTTATTGCGTACACCTTTATTATCTGTCCCTCAGTCACAGTATTTTCTTCACGAGCTTATCCTTATTCCTAATACACAGCGCAGACTTGGTGTCCATCTTAAATACTCCCTATTTACGCTGATGCCGGAGGATAAATCTGCTTCACCTTTTGACTGCTCTAGTCTACGTTTTATACCGCCTTTTCGTCGTTTGGCTTTGATCCACAATTGAACAACTCCATTTTGGGGCGTCTAAGCCATGTCTGATTTTCTGAGCAAGTCGAAAAAATCTTAGCCCAATTTAGATGAACCACATTCATGCCGCAGTGTAGAAATAACCTCACTAGTAAATCTGCGCCAAAGATGGTGCTCAACATTACTCTACCTCCATCCAGTTTGGGAGCCGCCCTTTTCTTCTGAATACTCGGCACCTTCTGTGACTTCCTTTCACTTATATACATGTATCCCTGTATGTCGAAGAAGTGTTACATTATCTGAGAAAGTAGCGAGGAACCTAATGCTTGGATTGACAAATTCTGTTATACATTGACTTCCCTCCTGTAACCCAATATATATAAATTTGCTTTGTTTTTTTTAATTTTCTTACTGTGGTTTGCTTTTTTGCTTTCAGACACCAAGGTTCTACAGTATTATTATAACCTGGGACTACAGGTAAAAATTCTGCTGGTGTAAAAGAACCCTTTAAGTTCTGTAACCCTTTAAGTTCTGTAACTCTTTCATTCAGTGTCCTGCACCTCTGATGCTCTCTTCAGATACTGTGACTTGCCAACATCATTTGGATCTTGGATCTAGAGCTTTTAACATTATTATTTGCTTGTGTTGTCAGTGTTATCATCAGAGCTTCTGGCACCCTATGGTATATGTGCAACAGGTACCAAATCCACCACACGTGGAGCCATATCAAGGCTTTCCAGAACCAGTTCCCTTAGTGGACCAGTCTCTGCCTCCAGTTTACAATGAGAGCCGGCCCGTGACACTAGAAACTGGTGGTATGTACAACGGTTGGCGACAAACATGAGACAATCTAAAAATGGTTAATGTGGTCAAAACTGTAAAGGGGTTGGGAAGGAATTTTTTATGGCATTTCTGACCTCTACAATAAGTGGCAGTATGGTGTGGCTTCTGACGCCAGCGCTGTGTAGTGCCTGGGTGCCAGTACTGAAATCTGCCATCATCAGCTGCAGAGACCACGCGTGTCCGCTAAACGGGCATGGAGCCCTCTGTTTACATGCTGTGTATAGTATGGGAGTCGGAAGCGCCCTGTACAACTACAAAATCAGTTCTGTTACAGTATATAGTAACCAATAATTACAATCTAAATGTATACAAAGTATCATTGAAATAAATATACAGAGCCATATTGTATTTCTGGTAACAATGGCTCCTGTAGGGGTGTGCGAGGTGTTAATGGGGAGTGAAGGAATAATAGCAATGACACTGTTGAAAAAATACATTGGTCCATATTAATTCTATAGAGAAGACTGCATTATATTTCTTGGAAAAGAATCTAACCTCGTATTTCTTAATTGTAGGTCAATTTCCAAATGTGGAATCTCTGCCTCCACCGCCGGGACCCATGTATTACCCGTTTGTTCCTGATCCCTATAATCAGCCACCTATAAGTGGTTTTGACTCGTGTGTGTCTGTCGTGCCTACGTATCACTATGTAGGACCCTGGCATCCCATAAGCCCCCCTTACAGCAGTTCACCCCGAATTCATAACGCAGTAAATCCCGGGCACATTCACCAAGTGAGCTACATAGCGGCACCACCTCCGCCTGCGCACTTTGTGCCTCAATCGATATGAGAGCACGGAACTTATCGGTATGTTGAACAGATCAAAAGGTTTATGTATGTATGGATGTGTGTGTATGTATGTATGGGTGTGTGCCCCCTTTCCATTCCCTATGTGTTACACAAGGAAGGACACTAGTACTACTGTGCAGGAGCATAAATTATAGTGGTCCCAGGACAAATGGTGCCATCAAAAGTAATACTTGGCCAGCCTTGTTCCCAGGGTGTTGTCTGCTGGTCCTCTCCAGTCTGTGCTGTCCCTTGCTTGAAGTGGCTGACTTGATAACCTTGCATGTGGCAGCCGACCACTGGTGGAGCTACCGGTGCTACCTGAAATACTTGGGCACCTGACTTATCCATTGGATCCTGGTCGGTATTACTGTTGTGCTTTGACCTCCTGTAAAAACATTGGAGAATAGAACAGTATGCCCTTACTGCAAAACCTCTCTGCACTCACCACTAGGTAGTAATGTTTTTATGCAGGATTCCAAGCGCTCTACTCAATCTCAAGGGTGAGAGTGCAAGAAAATGCCAAAAAAACAGGAAATTGTAGAGCGCTACTGGTGTGTAGTAATCCAATTACAAGGAGCACAAGGGGAGATAAAACAAAATGACTTTATTGTTTCCAAGGATATGAAAAGCAACGCATTTCAACACTGAGCAGGTGTCTTCATCAGGGCTGTTTGTGTCCTTTGATTCCCAGTCCTCCTAGGACACTGTCACTGGCCTGATGAAGACCCCTGTTCAGTGTTGAAATGCGTTGCCTTTTATATCCTTGGCTCTAGTGATGAGCGAGTAGTATTCGATCGAATACCTCGCCGGCATAGGTGTGTGTGTAATCGGCCGAACACCAAGGGGTTAAACGCTTCAAATATTCAAAGCGTTTAACCCCTTGGTGTTTGACCAATTACACGCATACCTATGCCGGCGAGGTATTCCATCGAATACTACTCGCTCATCACTACTTGGAACCAATAAAGTAGTTTTGTTTTTATCTGCCCTTGTGCTCCTTGTGATTGGATTACTACACACCGGTAGCGCTCTATAATTTCCCATTTTCTTGCACTGTCTCTCACTTTGCACCACCACCCACTCCATGGGACGGTGTCTGGGTAAGAGCTGCAACTGGACCATTAGACTCTCCCTGAGTCCGCCATCCACTCAGCTGGCACCAGGTCATCCTTTTATTAAAAAATGTTTTTTGGTCTCCAATCCCAAGGATGCAGGTTACTTGGTTTCCATTGTCCCTTGAGGCTTGGTCATGTATGTACGGTCACTCTATAGGAACGTATGGGATATGTGAACCCAAGTACCAATCGAATTCCTCATTGCTCCGCCAGTCGTCATACTCGTTGCAGACAGTAAGCCGCTAGTGCGTGTATTGTTACTGACAGTTGACAAAGTCTAATTGGCGCTTTTTATGCGGCGGTGAAGTTTTCTCCCACTCTTGACTTCGGAGATGAAGCTGACAGGTGAGGTAATGCGGCAACGTGATCGCCTCCCGGTTTACAGAACTAATTTATTCTCCGAACAATAGCGCTTGCATCATTCGCCTTGTCAGTTTTCTTTGTCTTTGAAAACTTAAAATTGCGCATTTAGTGTTAACATGAGAATGATGGCTAAATAGCGATGGTTAATGACTGCAAATTATGTTAATTGATTTTTTTTTTTTTTAAATGCAGGTCATCCTGTTTTTCATCCTATAGCTGACGCTTGTGCGAAAAGAACACTGGCACTGAACGGGGTGGCTGGAATGGCGGCCTACAAAGTCGTTACAGTTGTTACTGTATCGTAGCGCCACCGCTGGCTTCTTATAGCAATTCTTTATTTTCTACCATCACCAAACCGCGATGGGCGATCTCTCCGCTCTGGACTTTCTAAGCTCCGTTTTGTACTGAAGGGCTTCTGACCTCATCGACGTCACCTCTAGCGCGGCCCCCAATCTCTGTCCTCGGACGGCCGTGTCCTTAAACGTTGCTGAGAGTCACCAGGCCTGGACCATGGATGACACCGCGGTGTTATCTAACTCAATCTTTTGTTTTACCTGTGTACATGTTTTACCGTTGAAGCACTTGTTCGTCTTTCCTCGTGTTACATTTGGGTGGGTGTTATTTGTCGGTCACTTTTTCACTGTAGGGGTGTTGACAATGGTGTTTTTTTTCCACAGTCACTATAAATAAATAATAAAGCATCAAAACCTCATCTGATCGCGAAATCTTTTAACGGAGTGAACGTGTGCGGGAATGTAGGGTTGTATTACACCGCCCAAGGCGAGAGCTGCCAACCTGTAAATCCAGTTTGAGATGAATGGTATATTTGGTGTCCGCTGTTTCTGAAGGCCTCGGTATAAATGTAGCCTAGTGACTGTGATAAATTTGACGTATTTCAGACGGCCTGTAGTAACTCTGGGCCTTTGTGTTGGGTTGTGGCACATATTACGTTCTCCCTTACATGGTGCTTGTAGTAGTCCATGCTACAGTTACCAGAAGTGACAAGTGACAGCCACCTATGCCAGAGTTTTCCAACTGGGGTACCACGGCCACAAAACTCGACCTATGCAGGGAATGGTGCATTGACGTTGTGTTAACCCATATACCTAGTGTGATAGGAGTAACCCACATTGGTGGTTGTTCCTCAGTATGGAAAAATGAACTTGGTTTACTGCAGTGCCAGTTCTGAGTGAAGGTGACATTTGCACTGCCATATTAAGGGTCATATTATCCATCTGTAATTGCAAACCAAAGGGATCCAAAATATGAAAGAGGTACAAACCTGTACATTGGTGATGGCTTATGGCGCCATTTCTGGTTGTGGAGTATGAATGCAAAATACTGACCTAAAAACACAAGGGAATGAGTTCTTATGCTAGAGGTCATGCTAGCTTTCTGGTCTCTGATGTTCGGGTCTGCATGGGGGCCCAAAGACTGAGACCCTGTCCGCTCAAAAAGCAGTTACCAGTGGACCCCATAGACCAGGGGTAGGGAACCTTGGCTCTCCAGCTGTTGCAAAACTACAACTCCTAGCATGCATATTTGCTCTGCTGTTCCTGGAACTCCTATGCAAGTGACTGGAGCATGCTGGGAGTTGTAGTTTCCCAGCAGCCGGAGAGCTGATGGTTCCCTACCCCTGCTGTAGACTATAGTACTGAAACCAGTGGAGAGCAAAATCCTCCTTACCGGACCTTGATCTTGATTTTAGGACAAGTGTAAGGACCAACCCAAAGGTGGTGTCACACTGCTGTTCAATGTCCGTTGCTCTTATCTGTCACAGGACACCTTAAATAACAGCTGCAGATGGGGTCCCCTCCATCAGGTGTCTGCATCTACCCTAACGTAAAACACGATGGAAGCTTTCCTTATTTCTTTTGCTTTTCTAACAGAAGAAAAACTTTTGCATGCAGAACAAACCAGACAGCACATGGCGTCCATCATCTTTACATTCGAGTCCATGGGACCGACGCAGCGCGAGGGGCCTCACTCTTTGTCCGTTGCTGTCACCCGATGATGGATGACCACAACAAACTAATAACGGTCGTGTGAGCGGAGCTCCTACCAGTAGCTGCTGATAATAAATCCATTGTTTCAAGCAGGTTGTACTTATAAATGTTTATTGGCAACTTAATGTTACATACTGTATGAAAGAATAAAAATCTTAATTTCCATAAGCATACATTTTTTTTTTTTTTGAAAAAAAGATAAGCTTTTATTTTGTCTTCAGTGTACAAGTAAATTACAAAATACATGGAAATAAATACATTTTATGTACAAAGTATCTCTGCAGGAATAGATCTCTGTTCTGTGGTGAATATTCCAAGGTGCACTCTAAAGTGAATTCTATTTTGCGTATTTTAATGGACATTCAGAAAGTTCTGTTACCCGTCTGTGCTGAAGGATTGGCAAGGCATAATGAACTTCTCTCTCCTATCGCTTCCTCAGGACGGAAAGAATTAAGAATCCACTTTTTTTTTTATTTTGTATTCATTGCTTGGATCCCTAAGTGCAGGCAAGATGCCGTTTTGGTGCATATTGCTGCCATTCTATAAAAAAATGTAAAAAATAAACCCATTATATTACAGAAATACAGCTATCATCTCTGCTATGGTAGATGCATGTCTAGAGTTAGAGATTTAAATAGATTTCTTTAAATTCCCAGAGCTATTATTTTCTGGCATCACCCATGCACATCTTCAGCTTTCCTATTGCGTTAAATAAATAAATGAATGGATTTGGGCTAAAAGGCTTTGCGGCTACTATTTTGCACAGTGCTGCGTTGGACGTACAATGGACGAAGCGCTCTAGACGAAAGTCACCCTAACGGACGATGACGGTTATACAGAAGTAGTGCCTATGGATCTAGTATGGTGCCACATGTCATACATGAACCGTACATACAATACTTGGGGAGAGGGGCGGTGCTTTCCTTTCTTCTTAGTCCGGCAATGCCTAATGCATGCTATATACAGTATAAGGAGCAGATATGGAGCGAGGTGTGGTCTATGACAAGGGGCGCTTTAAAGCAGGGACCTGCAACCTTGTTATGCGGCATAGGCAGAAAGCTTTGATATGTGTCCAATCCATCGTAACAGAAAACATCCGGCCATGTTCAGTGTCATAGCGCCCGCCATTGGTGACAGGTTTATCTAGGACGCCTCTATTTTTTCACATTTCACTTCAGTCTGAAACATGGCTGCCTGCACGAAATATTGAAGATGTACAGATGTATCAGAAACATGCATAAGGCCAAGTAAGGAAAAGTAAAATGGAGCCCCCTCCTAGTGCTAGCCTAAAGCAATACCCCGAACCACCTGGGTCGGAAGCAATAAGTCCTCCTTGGTAATCAATCCCTATAATTGAGTCTCCGGACACGGGTTCCCTGCAAAGGATCTATGTGAATAGAAGATGTGGCCAACAAAAGCAGTGTCCCCATATCCAAGGACTGGATAGCAGCCACGTGAGCCACCTCTATGGTCGCCATATACACTGTGTTAATTTGTTTTGTGCATTTGAGGGTGTTCTGAACTTATAAAGTGATGGCTTATGTCTGGGATCTACCAGCACTTTATGTTGAGAACGCAACCTCTGGGACCCATGTCCATCTGAATAATGAGCTCTAAGACTCCCAACTGTGCAGGGAACTGCAAATGGCCCCATTCCTGTGATGGAACTGAACAGCAATTCTTCTGCCCAGTGCGATGGCAAGAGAGAGGCGTATAGATATTTAAATACAACTATATAATATAGATTCCTTTACCTCCTACCAGCAGTACAATGCAGGGATATTTCTGCCCACATTGTGCTGCTGTTAGGACTAAGGGAAAACAGATTAACCTCAGAATGAACGATTCCCTTATGTCCTACCAGCAGCACAATACAGGGCCAGAAATACCCCACATGGTGCTGCTGTTAGGACTAAGGGAAAACCTCATAATGGACGATTCCCTTATGTCCTACCAGCAGCACAATACAGGGCCAGAAATATCCCACATGGTGCTGCTGTTAGGACTAAGGGAAAACAGATTAACATCATAATCAGCGATAATAAGTAGTGAGGGATATTAAAGCTGGCTGATGAATATCCATATAAGAAGAGAATTTCCCAACTTGTATCCTAAACATAACACCCAAACCAGGTCTAATACTGACAAATGCGGCTACTAGAATTGAGTGGAGTGAGTCTGACTGTTTTTCGCTAGTTAAATCGTGTAATTGCTATTCAGTCTCCATATTCTCAGATGTGATCTTCTCTAATGTGTTACTCACAACATTTCATTATCTTATTTTCTATGCAGGCGCGCAGCACTTCTGATGAATCTGTTTGTCTAAGTATCAGCCAGCGGCTCCCAGGTGTGTGGATGTTCATCACACTGAGATCGCATCATTTCATGTTTTCACCGCACCTCTAAGAGGTGTGAACCGAGACATTACGTGGAACCTTATCGGCATCTACTTGCTGTGTCAGGATTATAGATCTGAAGGCCGGGGCCCCGTATGACGGCAACGCCACAGCAAAGATCTCAGCGTTTTACAGTCCCTGCAAAGTGGATGGGATTTTAGAGAGTCCCATCTACACATTGCAGAAAGATGTGTGCAGTGGTAACGCTGCAAATTTCCAAAATCGTTGCGGTTTTGGAAATCGCAGTATGTCAATTATACACATGGAAACCTCTGTGGACCTTATGTAAAAAGCTCCCCGGGAAAAAACAATGATGTGTTGCTGCTGTGGTCTTTTCTCCACTATGGGGGGCCTTAACCTAAAGGGCTTTATTGGCTCCACAGGAGAGGTCATCAGGGGGTCAGACTGGGCAATTGTCCAGGGCCCCCACACCCATAGGGGCCACATACTTTCCTACTATTTGGAGCAATCATCAGGAGAGAATGCCACCATTAGCACATGCAAGGTCCACTGATCGCCTGTGCCGCTCCTCCTTCTCCTCACATGCAGTGACTCATCCAGCAGATCGTAGTCATGAAAGTGTGTGAATTGTGCTACATTTAATATCATTCATGCCAGTCTACTGGTGCAAATGATCACCTGTAAACTGGTTTAATTTCACCAAAATTGCACAGCCGGTGGAGGACCTACCGCATGTATGAAATGGCACGCACCCCTTCCACCAGTGCAGGGTATATGAAGACTAGCATTCAACATGCCATCTTTCATCGATATGTTTTGTGTCAAGGGTGAGACACTTGTCAATGACATGGGTGAATGTTAGAACAAGGACAAGACACAATGGAAATCACTCTTATCTGGCTGTCACAGTATATAGGATACTGAGGTGGAGGGGCGCAGAGATTGGTTACTATCTAGAATCTGTCTTTGGTGTCCAACCAATTCTTATTGCCCTTTGCATCGACATGAAGAAATAAAGCAGCCTGCAAATAGTCAGAAAGATCTGAACAAGTCTCCAGAAGACCTGTGCTTAGTACTCCAAGATGGTGGGAACATCCTCCCTGCCGAGTTCCTACAAAGACTGTCTGCAATCGTGCAAGCTCATTCACACAACTTGGATATGAACAAGTACATTGTCATGGCCGAGCGTGCACCCACTCCTAGACGTGAGACTATTGAGGAATTGGTGACACTAGCCCAATAAATGACGTGTTCTATTTTCTCTCGGTTCGGGCACAGACAGCGGTCATGTGAATAGATCCATTAAAGTCTATGGCACCGTGTGCTGATAGCTAATACGATGTCAAATCCTGTCGCACCTATTTAATAGCGGTTAAAAATCGGATGACAGTGGCCGCCCCAAAGGGTCCTGAGTCTGGTGCATAGCACAATAACTCAATTTTTTCCTTGCTCTTGCCGTTTACATTATCGCCTTGTCCTATATCCTAACGGAGTAGGGTTTTCTGCAGGATCAGTGACCTGTGACCTGACATGGAGAAACGTTACACCGTATAACAAGCAGAACACTTGGTGACAACTCCGCGGTACATGTAGCTAAAGTATTAGGCGCTCGGGTGTTGTTAGCACAGGCTATAGGATATATCAAGTCTACCAATGTACATAACCCTAAGCATTATTTATTTGCACTACAGACTGCATTTATGACACGACTGCTACTGTGTATGTGCTCTAGACATGCAGTTATATTAACCCTACATGGCGGTATTATTCATCAGTCTTCTTACCGGGTTTACGTGTATATACAGCATATATAGATGTGGCACAACTTCTGCAATTGGTTAAACTGCTGCAACGTGATATCGTATCACGGAAGACAACAAAAACCAATGAAATTCATTGAAAAAAACAAAAACTTTTCATTGTTTTTTGTTGCCTTCTGTGATAAGGTATCACCAATGGTGTATGGGACCAAATGGAAACAGAGGGCAATGTATTGCAAGCTTAGTGGTCATTCAAGTGACAAAAAGACAGGAAACCTTTTTGGAAAAATTTGCTAACATGGAATAAGATGGCAGGAAAGCTGCGCGGACGGTGGTTTTTCTAACTACATATGTACTGTATGTATTACTTCATATCTCCTATATAACTGCTATACCTTAGGTTTGCACTGAAAACAAAAAATTTTGCACGTTTATTTACATCCTTAAAGGAGTCCTCCAGGGAAAAGCTGAGCTGTGTGCAGATGGATATTCCCCGTACAGCCACCATGACAACCTCAGGACAAGTCGTCTTGCTGGGAGACCCCTATGGGGCTTTGTTTGGCCAGGGACAAGGTCGCTATCACTTTTGAGATGAGTTGGTCAATTTCCATTGGACATTCCCAGTTTTTTCCTAGAGGGCCACTTTAAGGGTGCATTCACATGGAGGAAAATGGTGCGGATTCTGCACCAATTTTGGTGCAAATCAAGGCAGAATTAGCGCAGAATTGGTGTCAGAATCCACGCGGGAAAAAAACTCCCCTCCTTCTATGGGGAGGTTTTTTTTTCTGCACGGATTCTGACACCGATTCCACGTTGATTCCTTGCGGATTCGCACCCTAAATGTGCACTATATTTTGGCAAATGCTCCGTCACCCTGAGTAACATGGATAGTCCTATCTAGACTAAGAAATGCTGACAACCGGTAGACAACGTTTTAGGTGCCAACGTTTCTGAATTAAGAGACCTGATTTGTAGAAGAATCACATATTAGATCTAATAGAGTAAACACATGGCGTACACAGATCACCTCCGGAAGTTATCAGTTCTGCTTTCATGTCGCACACTGTGGAAAAGATTCTTTTTTTGTTGCAGATTTTGCGCCAAACCAGGTGCGAATTGAGTAGAAGGGAGAGGGATAAGGGAATTCCTCGTCACCGATATTATTGCCGTGGTTTAGCAGTGATGGGATGATGATACAATGTATCAACAACCCGTCACAGTATCCTGGGCTGAATCCATGGCAAGATCGAGCAGGACGCCTCTTATTTTTTTCCATGTCCTGCTGCCATTTCTGCCTCTCGTTGAAAACAATGGGAGACGGATTCCGGGAGCAATCTGGCTCAGATTCGGGGGTGAAATCCGTCTCCAAATCCACGCCAAATTCCTTTCTATCTCCCATTCCTGTGTGTTGTGTAATGCACACGAGCGCAGTTTCATTGTGTGTGATCAGGGTAAGGGCATATTCTGCCAGTACATTCCCGATCCTTTTCTTTGTACTGAGCATGCTCCTGCACTTTGTATGGAACGGAGTTTCTGGCCACTCCCACTTCCTGTTCCCTTTGCATGGGGTTTTGCATAGTATTGGCGTTTTTTTTTACCATAGGGGGTGAGTCTGATCCTTTATTACACTTATCTGTAATGTGATTGTACGCGGGTCATTGATCCCTGTTCATGTTACACGTGTATTCTATTCTATAGGCTTTTATCATATTGATTATATATACAATATATCACTTGATTCCAAATTTTGTATATTTGACCCTCTTGCACTTTATATGTTTTGTGTAATGTAATATTGTTACTAATAATGTATCTGATTGTTATTGATTACAATGTGTGACTATAAGAGTCTGCACCTTGCTCTACGCTACTACTTCACACCGAAACGTTGCCATGCAATACATCCTCACCTTTGTTTGATTTATTTTTGGAGTGTTGTCCGTTTGTTGCATTATCCCATTCCTTTATAGCCACGCAGTAAAATCTGCAACAAAAAAAGCATCTTGTTCGCAACGTGGGGCTCAGCCCAGAGCAGCACATTGTGTGTTACCTACCCGACCCACCCAATGTACTATATATAGTATTCACCAAACTTTGTGCTTTAGGATTCTGTTTGACTAAATTTGGACGAACAAGTAGCGGTGCTTAGGCCATGACTTTCCAGGAGCTGCCCCTTCCCGAACGTCATAAGTCAATGGGTACACAATGATGGATTTCTACATAGTGCAAAATGTCATTGCTTTTTTTTTACGTTGCCATTGGTCTGTGGAATCGTGACGCTACCAATAATCTCATCTGCTCCGAGGACTTACATGCAAAGACTGAAACGCCGAGGCAAATACAATGAGATGTCATTTTAGCTGTTCCCCTGAAAAAGCTTTGTAAGCCCCTGAGAGGCTGCTGCTGGGTCTTGGGGCTAAATAATCTTACATTACAGAGGTTTTCCAGGACTGAGCTATTAATGAGCTTTTCTATCTGTTCGAGGAAAGGATCCTATCAATTCATGATACTTATCAGGACAACACATCAGCGTAGACAAACATGGCGGCTTTCTTCCAAAAGAGCACCAAACCTGCCCGCTGGTTGTGTGTAGAGTCGCATTGTCTTCATTCGAGCTAAGCTGCAATACCACACTCAGCCTGTGGGCAGGTGGGGCGCTGTGGACGGAAGCAGCCATGTTTTTCTTATGCTGTATAACACCTTTACTCTATATGTACCATACAGGTGGTTTTAATATTATCAGATTTACCCATGATGCATTAGGAATAAGTTTTCAATTTGCACTGATGAAAAAATTAAAAAGCACAACCATTATTATCACCGTGGCTTAAAGGGATGGGCTCTCCAACAACATGTATTACCTTTCTATAGGATAGGTGATAGATGTATGACCATTGGACAGAGACCGATCATAGGAATGGGAGTCCTTAAGTCATCAGTGTTCACACATGACCCCGACTCCATTCACTTCTATTGGATTGATGGACTTAGCCTACGTGAATGGAGATGTAGTCAGACCCCCAGCGATCATATGTCTGTCACCTATCCTGTGGAGAGACCATAAATGCTGTTCATAGGCCAAGGGGTATTCCGTTCTGGGACATATCCAGTGACTATGCCCGATGGGAATACCCCTTTAAGTCTAATTTGATTCCATAAAGATATTAGTATGGGCCCTCCCGCCCTGAGGGGCCTTACATACAGCAGATTGTTCCAGGTTATTCCGGTGGTAAACAGGTTACTATCTCCGGCTTTCATTAAGACTATTGGGACAGTCACCGAAATTTCTAAACCAAAGTTTGCTCTGTGTGAATTTACCCTGGGCATTTACTTGGACCCAATAATCCCCTCTCTGTCCTTAAATAGGTTGTGCTGTTAAGGACTGTTGTCCCCTTTCCACGGGACAGGGGATAAGTGTCTGATTTCTGGGGCCCCGACCACAGGGACCCCTAGTGATCAAGGGGAAACGAAAATCTACCAAATTTTCCTTGCGTAACCGGAATCGCATTCACTTCTATGGTGCTGCCCAAGATCACAGTCCCGGCAGACCCAAGCCATTACACCGGTGCTCCATTCACAAGGAAGTTTTAGGGTCTTTGGATCACTGGGGGCCTAAACATTGGCTCCTCCAGTGATTGACCCTTATCTTGTGGATAGGGGATACGTGTCCTTCAGCACGGCCCATTTGAGGATTCATGTTGACCATACATCTGCCTTCTGCATTGAGACCTGTTGAAGGCTCAGTCATATTTCGCAGATGCACTTCTGTTTTTTACAGCGTCACGTAATGGAATTCCCATAAGTAAAATCCATCCTACATTTATCTAACAAGTGGCAACAATTGGACCACTCGTATAAAATATATGGACAATGGCTGATCTCAATGGCATAGCAGTGCTTTGTAAGCTATAGAAACCGTTCCTGAGTTCTTGAGTTTAGATTTCCCATATCGGCCGCCCCTAGTCATATAGTATTTCTACCCATCAAACACCAAGAAATCAGCGAAGCTAAAAATGCCGGAGGTGGAGGGCACTGATCCCCATGACCAATGGATCTACAACGGGATTACATAAGCTGCTCTATCTCAGTGCCCGCCATGGATGATACGCTCCCGGTGATGTGTACGACGCTACCGGACATAAATCATAGGAATACATGGTCGTACGTTTACCATTCCCATTCCGTTTATAGTGGTAATCGAATTTAGCTCAAAAGTGCTGGGACAGGAGGTCAAAAGATGAACAACCCCAAGAATAAGCAAACGTTACCAGTTACCAGCTTGATATACAGGTTTTTTTTTTTTTTTGTGCAAACATGTCAAACCCCCACATGCTGCTGGTGGAAATCACAATACAAAAATTTGAAATGATGCATCAGAAAAGATCGTTTTGGCTAAATATCAAGAAATCTATATACGTGACAAGCTGTTCTGTAGAGTATAGTGCAGCTCCACTTGCTACACATGTTCTGCATTCCCCATTCGTGTTCTTCGATAGTCAGAAAGCCCTGCTGATGCTGAAAGACGGACATGAAAGCTTCGACGCAGCTTGGTAAGCTTTGATATAAAAAGCAAACGAAAAAGAGTAAAAAAATATTGCAAAATAGATCGCTGTTAATGGACGTCCACACTCATCCATGTGAACGGGAAGGGATTCCTACCTTATTGTAACGCTCTGTAAAAGGAAATTGTTACAAATCTATAAGTTGCTAAATTTTACAGCGGTCCTATATAGTGATCTTATAGTCTCGTCGTGACCTGCTCCTCTTGGCCGTCTTTCCACTTGTTGATGAGCAGATCGCACGCTTCTCCCCAAGAGTCAAACACATCCTCCGTGGAGTCTATCAACTTGGCATTAGAAGAGCAGAGGTCGGAAGCACAGTGTAGGGAGCTGGTAAGAAGAGGAGGATGATCGTGACTTAGTACGCCAATGCTCTTATCTTGACTCACCTCATTGAGGTTAATTTCACTTTTAGAGCACTCGGGCTCTGGATCAGTTTGTTTTACTTCCTGCCACATGTAATGAGGCTGGACCAGACCATCGGAGATGGTGTATACTGGTTCGCTAGCAGGCTCGGGCATGTGTCCGTTCATCTTGGAGAAGAGTAAGCCCAGTCTTTTGAAGGACTCCTTCTTGGAACTGGAAAGCCTCTGGAGTTTGTTGCCGTTTCGAATAAAGGAACGCTTACTGATGCCGTTGCTTTTAGGAGCCTCGTCCATGATCTCGATCCCAGACATTGTCTTAAAGAGAGCCGAGACGTTGAAGTCTTTTTTTTTGTTGGCTATGTTAAAGGACACGCTTTTTGCCTTGGGCCGTTCTTCTGGCCCGTCTTCTTTTTGTGAGACCTCGGTGCTGCTGGTGGAATAGCTTCTCCTTGGAGGCTTCCTGTTTCCCAGAAGATCCAGCACTTCGTAGCGGAAGCTGGAGATATCTTGTTTTAATTCCTGCAGGAACAAAACAAAGTTATAAAAGAACATAATGTAAGGAGGTCTTCTCTTTCTTGGAACTAACATAGTTCAGGCAAATTGACCCTAAATACAAGAAAAGTTGATATTGGTGGGACCACTTGACTAGCTAATGTCTATGGGTGTCTGGGAAAATAATAATGGGCGCCTGAACCATATCTAATAGCGTTCTCCAAGGAGATACAAAAGATATACAAACTAACAGACTAAAATTCTTGCGTGAAGACAAATTTGTGCTCAAGTATTTACTCCAAGGATTTCTGAGATGTTATTTAAGCAAAGCGAGTTCTTGCCGAGAATCACACGTACCGTACAATTTGCACATATCATCTCCCAGTGCTAGGAGAAGCTTCTGAAAGTGTTGGAATGAAACGCGTAGATCGGTAGTCAATGTAAGATGGGATTTAGTGAGAAAGCGAAGAAAGTTCATTTCTAAAAATGATTGTATACCTGGATTCCAGGCAGCTCAAAATACAACCTGTGTATGATATAAGTAAGTGTAGTATACGGAGAGGTGATATTGCGCATTTGTTTTGCCTGTAGTGTGCGGAGACTTCTTCCCATACAGGGGTTTTCTTTCAATTTATAAGAGTGGAGAGTGAATTTGTTGGTGTATTGTTAGGATATGCCATCATGTCCAATGGATGAGAGTTCTGCGATCTCTACTAAGCCTGTAGCTGGCTGTATGTATCCCCCGACTATGTATCCTCCGGCTATGTATCCTCCGATTGTATCCTCTGAATATGTATCCTCCGGCCATGTATCCTCCGACTATGTATCCTCTGACCATGTATCCTCTGACCATGTATCCTCCGACTATGTATCCTCTGACTATATATCCTCCGACTATGTATTCCCCGACCATGTATCCTCTGACCATGTATCCTCCGACTATGTATCCTCTGACTATATATCCTCCGACTATGTATTCCCCGACCATGTATCCTCTGACCATGTATCCTCTGTTCATGTATCCTCTGACCATGTATCCTCCGTTCATGTATTCTCCGACTATGTATCCTCCGACCATGTATCCTCCGACCATGTATCCTCTGACCATGTATCCTCTGACCATGTATCCTCCGACTATGTATCCTCCGACCATGTATCCTCCGACCATGTATCCTCCGACCATGTATCCTCCGAACATGTATCCTCCGACCATGTATCCTCCGACCATGTATCCTCCGACCATGTATCCTCTGGCTATGTATCCTCTGGCTATGTATCCTCTGGCTATGTATCCTCTGACCATGTATCCTCTGGCCATGTATCCTCTGGCTATGTATCCTCTGACCATGTATCCTCTGGCTATGTATCCTCTGACCATGTATCCTCTGACTATGTATCCTCTGGCCATGTATCCTCTGGCCATGTATCCTCTGACCATGTATCCTCTGACTATGTATCCTCTGGCCATGTATCCTCTGGCCATGTATCCTCTGACCATGTATCCTCTATGTATCCTCTGACCATGTATGTTCTGGCCATGTATTCTCTGACCATGTATCCTCTGACCATGTATCCTCTGGCTATGTATCCTCTGACCATGTATCCTCTGACTATGTATCCTCTGGCCATGTATCCTCTGGCCATGTATCCTCTGACCATGTATCCTCTATGTATCCTCTGACCATGTATGCTCTGGCCATGTATTCTCTGACCATGTATCCTCTGACTATGTATCCTCTGTCTATGTATCTTCTTGAGCTAAGAAGAGATCCAGTAGCCCCTTTGGATCTAGTTCTCCCACCAGGTTTAGATTGAATCCTTCTCGAACTAAGAGGTTAGGCCCATGACCGGTATATGGCACCTCGCTGTTCTACATAGGGGTATTGCATCTGGACCAGGCATATGGGGTCCCCAAGCAGAAATCCGAATGCAGTTGTGAACCAGGTCTTAGAATCTGACCATGGCTGTTAGCAATATGAAGGAGTCGGAGCAGGATTTGGTGGATTGGCCTACTAACAACCCTGCCTTGCTTAGGACATTTATTTGTGATGTGACTCCTATTCCTTCCATCTGCCATAAAGCGCACTCCCCCTGCTGTAATGATTATACTTCGCAGCAGTACTGTCTCCAATATAGCCGCCATGAGGAAAGATGGTAAATCGGAGAAATCGGGGTAAACAGCAGATTTCATAGCTGTATGATCTTCCATTAGACATGGTGATAGGACCAGCTGTGACGAGAGACAATTGCTTTCCGTGAGACGTGTGTATCAGTGTGTGACTTGTATGAATCTTTCATGAGCCTGACACAGATCTATATATATATCACACATTTCTAATGTATCATTCACGTATTGACTGGTCAGAGCGACTCAAGAACAAACTGCACATAGGTCCCGTATCTGAATATAGTTTGTGCCGCACTGTCCGATTCGCTCAAATACTAATGCAAATACTAATCTTCATTAAGTGTTCAAGGCCTGTGGATCATGAGACAGACATCTGTGCATCTATGAGCGTCACGATGATGAGTAACACTCTTTATATATGTAGAACCTGTGCTACAATGTCAAAGGTCATTCTCGTAATAACATAGAATATGAGTTGATGTTGGACTTGACCGTTCATTAATTCGATTAGTTCATATTACAATTTAGAAATATCCAAAAGATACATCATAAATGTCGTCATCGATATCCTGGAAAGGACTGACACTCCGTAACAGAGTCCCCAAAACTTTTCAGCAAGTTTTTGCTCTCATGGAGTGAGTAGGGTTGAGTGATTGGGATGGGAAAAGATAGGATTCCGATTGGCGATAGAGTAAATTTCACGATCGCAATTGGAATTCCGATCCCGATCTTTTCCAGCTGGATCAAGGTCGGAGGTTATCTCAAGATCGGCTCAACCCTAAAAGTGACTTTTCCCATAGAGAAGCATTGACTGGGGTTGAGCCATCGGGATCAGAAAAGATCAGATTCCGGTCGACGATTGAGAAAATTTCACGATCAGGATCGGCTGGAAAATGATCGGAAATCGGATTTTAAAATTGATCCTGAAATCTCAAGATCGGCTGAACCCTACTTGTGAGCTCCTCATCCTCCATACCACCTCTCCTGTTATTCGTCTTTACGGCCGGTGGTGGGAAGTCTAAGTCGTCATCATCATTGAGTGGGTTCGATAATGTTCTACTTCGGAAACACTGATTCCTGTCCCCTCCGGCTTCTTAATGGGATGTATCACTGGACCCATTTAGATAAAGGTTCCTGGCTAATCCCCCCCCCCCAGAATAGGGGTCCCATAATCAAGGGGTACAACACGTGGAGGGGCCAGAGACTCTGGGAGGGTGTTCAGTGGAGAATTCTTCCCTCCCGCAGGCTCCGACCCCCCATGTGTTGTACCCCCTGCGTCGGGGACCCCATTTTGGGGGGATTAGCCAGGAACCTTTGCCTAAATGGGTCCAGTGATGCCTCCCATTAAGAATCCAGAGGGGACAGGAATCAGTAATTCCAGAGTAGAACATTATCGAACCCACTCAATGATGATGACGACGACTTAGACTTCCCACCACTGGCCATAAACATGAATAACAAGAGAGGTGTCATGGAGGATGAGGAGCTAACAAATTGGAACTGGCTGAAAAGTTTTGGGAACTCTGTGTTACGGAGTGTCAGTCCTGGTCAGGATATCGACGACGATACCCAACCCTGACATCATAAATGTGTCATATAGGTCGATCCCACCTCCTTTGCCTTGACCCCTAACATGTTTATTTGAACAGAACTCTACAGTATATAGAAACTAGAAATGACAAATACCCAAAAATGTTTTATTACCTTGAAGTTTTCTTCGGTTAACCCTTCATTTGTCTTTGAATTTCTTATCATTGCTGCCACGTATCGCTTGACCAGATTTCGAATAACTTCCTATAACGAGACAAAAATCATCTGGAACGTTATAAAGCTGCAAAAAAAATCGTTTTACTTTTTATTAAATTTTTTTCTTTTGTTAATGTGAAATTCATGAATTCTGAAGTATTAGTGACATAGGCTTTGCTTATTAAACACTGCACGCGACCAAGGGTACAACCAAAGACTCTTCCAATGTCCTGTTCTGTTCCAATATCTTATAGCACATGCCCTATGCATATCAGAATACAAGTTGGAAGGGCCTCGGGGTGCGCACATGATCATGTGCATGAGGCCTAAGGGAAGAGTTTACTACCCCATCTGTACAATGCCCGCTTCATATGGATGTAATTGGGCTGTAAAATATGGACCATATGTTGGATGTACTTTGAGGATCAAACACTGAGCAGGAACCCCGACTCCAAGCATGATATTTTACAAAATTTTATTTACACGTTTTTTTTTTCTACCTGAAAATCCTCTCCAAAATTCATCTCGCTAGGTGTCTCCCTCCTTCATAATTTGCTGTAAACTCTCCTGTTACTAGGGCAAGTCCATAATTAGAAACCAATAGAATATCAAGAAGTGAAAGGAGAAGCAGCAAGTCTCTCTTTACAGCTTTAGCATGTATCAGGGATCTTTTTAGCTGCATCATAACCTGGATGTGAAGTTCAGGATCCCTGGATCACTTATATTATGTAGCTATTGGTTTGCAATTGTACAGTCACTTCTGGCAGAATTGCTTCTAAGCGACCAGTAGAAGTAATAATGGATGGGGCAAGCTTCTTTGTACTGTACACGCCTGCTGCATTGACTAATAAACAAATGATAGGACGCCATGTATGAAGCCAGGTTTGCAAATTATGACTGTATTAACACCACCTTACGTTATATGCAGGTATACACAGAATTTTTTTGTTGTTGTTTTGGAACCTAAAAAAATGTGCCATGTTCAATTGGAGATCTGTATGTAATCGTCAGTGTATGGAGCAGGATATAGTAGTACAGAGGAGCAGCAGGGACTCCGTATGCCTTACTCTAAGAAGACGGTGTACTCAGCAGAAGGAGCAGAAGACAAATTTAGAGACAGTTCCAAATGGTGTAATAGAAGGAAACCTTCTATAATATTTTGCTATTTTTGGCCGCCTCTCTTTTCGGTTACCTAATAAAACTTGATCGTTTTATTGAATGCAAATTTTACATTGCATCAACCTGCTTTAAAGAGGCAGCGGGCCAAAAATGACTCACCGACGTTTGCAGAGAAGTCATACATATTTTATTGTGTCTTAAGCACAGAATGCAGGAGCTTCGTGTCAGAACACACTGCAAGGGAAAGTCTATTGCTGCTTGTCACAAATGTTTTGAGTCAAGAAGATCGACCTGTAACAATGTAACGCATCAGAGCTTACCTGGTAATGCTGATTCTGAATCAGGTTGTCAGCGTGCCGCTCCTGCAATTAAACATGTATACGTGAATATTAGAAGCATTGGATTGGAGGTCCATAGGAATAAAGCCAGCAGGGGCACAGTGACTGCTTAATATTGTGTGCAGGGGCCACTATGGGGGATAATACTGTGTGCAGGGGCCACTATGGGACATAATACTGTGTGCAGGGGCCACTATGGGGCATAATACTGTGTGCAGGGGCCACTATGGGGCATAATACTGTGTGCAGGGGCCACTATGGGACATAATACTGTGTGCAGGGGCCACTATGGGACATAATACTGTGTGCAAGGGCCACTATGGGACATAATACTGTGTGCAGGGGCCACTATAGGACATAATACTGTGTGCAGGGGCCACTATGGGACATAATACTGTGTGCAGGGGCCACTATGGGGCATAATACTGTGTGCAGGGGCCACTATGGGGCATAATACTGTGTGCAGGGGCCACTATGGGACATAATACTGTGTGCAGGGGCCACTATGGGACATAATACTGTGTGCAAGGGCCACTATGGGACATAATACTGTGTGCAGGGGCCACTATAGGACATAATACTGTGTGCAGGGGCCACTATGGGGGATAATACTGTGTGTAGGGGCCACTATGGGACATAATACTGTGTGCAGGGGCCACTACTGGGGATAATACTGTGTGCAGGGGCCACTATGGGACATAATACTGTGTGCAGGGGTCACTATGGGACATAATACTGTGTGCAGGGGACACTATAGGGTATAATACTGTGTGCAGGGGCCACTATGGGACATAATACTGTGTGCAGGGGCCACTATGGGGGATAATACTGTGTGTAGGGGCCACTATGGGACATAATACTGTGTGCAGGGGCCACTATGGGGATAATACTGTGTGCAGGGGCCACTATGGGGGATAATACTGTGTGCAGGGGCCACTATGGGGGATAATACTGTGTGCAGGGGCCACTATGGGACATAATACTGTGTGCAGGGGCCACTATGGGACATAATATTGTGTGCAGGGGCCACTATGGGACATAATACTGTGTGCAGGGGCCACTATGGGGACATAATACTGTGTGCAGGGGCCACTATGGGGGATAATACTGTGTGCAGGGGTCACTATGGGGAATAATACTGTGTGCAGGGGCCACTATGGGACATAATACTGTGTGCAGGGGCCACTATGGGACATAATACTGTGTGCAGGGGCCACTATGGGACATAATACTGTGTGCAGGGGCCACTATGGGACATAATACTGTGTGCAGGGGCCAATATGGAACATAATACTGTGTGCAGGGGCCACTATGGGACATAATACTGTGTGCAGGGGCCACTATGGGACATAATACTGTGTGCAGGGGCCACTATGGGGATAATACTGTGTGCAGGGGCCACTATGGGGATAATACTGTGTGCAGGGGCCACTATGGGACATAATACTGTGTGCAGGGGCCACTATGGGGGATAATACTGTGTGCAGGGGCCACTATGGGGACATAATACTGTGTGCAGGGACATAATACTGTGTGCAGGGGCCACTATGGGGCATAATACTGTGTGCAGGGGTCACTATGGGGCATAATACTGTGTGCAGGGGTCACTATGGGGGATAATACTGTGTGCAGGGGTCACTATGGGGCATAATACTGTTTGTAGGGGCCACTATGGGACATAATACTGTGTGCAGGGGCCACTATGGGACATAATACTGTGTGCAGGGGTCACTATGGGACATAATACTGTGTGCAGGGGCCACTATGGGACATAATACTGTGTGCAGGAGCCACTATGGGACATAATACTGTGTGCAGGGGCCACTATGGGACATAATACTGTGTGCAGGGGTCACTATGGGACATAATACTGGGTGCAGGGGCCACTATGGGACATAATACTGTGTGCAGGGGCCACTATGGGACATAATACTGTGTGCAGGGGCCACTATGGGACATAATACTGTGTGCAGGGGCCACTATGGGACATAATACTGTGTGCAGGGGCCACTATGGGACATAATACTGTGTGCAGGGGCCACTATGGGACATAATACTGTGTGCAGGGGCCACTATGGGACATAATACTGTGTGCAGGGGCCACTATGGGACATAATACTGTGTGCAGGGGCCACTATGGGACATAATACTGTGTGCAGGGGCCACTATGGGACATAATACTTTGTGCAGGGGCCACTATGGGACATAATACTGTGTGCAGGGGCCACTATGGGATATAATACTGTGTGCAGGGGCCACTATGGGACATAATACTGTGTGCAGGGACATAATACTGTTTGCAGGGGCCACTATGGGATATAATACTGTGTGCAGGGACATAATACTGTTTGCAGGGGCCACTATGGGGGATAATACTGTGTGCAGGGGCCACTATGGGACATAATACTGTGTGCAGGGGCCACTATGGGACATAATACTGTGTGCAGGGACATAATACTGTTTGCAGGGGCCACTATGGGATATAATACTGTGTGCAGGGACATAATACTGTTTGCAGGGGCCACTATGGGGGATAATACTGTGTGCAGGGGCCACTATGGGACATAATACTGTGTGCAGGGGCCACTATGGGGTATAATACTGTCCTAAAGATAGCAGGGACACAGTGACTATTTAGTAATAGTCAGTAACATGTCTTACAGTGAAGGTCTTTAGGTTTTCATGTTGTTTCTGAAAATCTTCTTCACGTTTCCCCGGGCACAGCTGATAGTGGATCCATTTGCACAGATACCAGATAGATTTTGGGCTGGCGATGATGTTGAAAGGAGGCGGCAGAGTCCCACCTTCATCAAAGTAACTCATCCACAGTTTTGTCCTTGCAAACTTCCATTCAATGTCAGCATGATCCTGCCAAAGAAAGGATGAATATCAGTCAAGCCGACTTTGCACATTATAGCTGTAATACTTTCATTACAATCGTCAAGGCCATTGACTGACCGGCACAATGTTACGGCTTTACACTGGAGTTCCTTGAACCTACCAAAGGAGATGATTCTAAAGCATCGACTCTATGTCTAGAAAGAACATGTACACCTCACTTTCAAATGCTTATTTGCAGACATAATATCTAGAAAAAAAACTCAAGAGATTAAGCCCTACTGGCAAAGTAAGCTGGACATGGCTCTGGGTATTGCTGGACCAAGTGTTGCGGCAGAACGAACCCTGCAGATCCATCGAGCCCTGCAGATAGATAGGTTAGGGTCACCTATAGCCCAGTTCACATCTGCGTTCGGTTTTCCGTTCGGGGAACTCAACACATTAAAAAGTGGTGAGCAATGAAACCACACGGACCCCATAGAGTCTATGGCATAGACTATACTGGGGTTGGTGTATTTTCCACACGTGGCCTCAAAACTCATGCAGAGACAAAAGTGCTGCAAGAAGATCCCAAATTTGCTAATATTTAGAGGGGAAGTCTGAGACTACACCAGATTTATCACAGTGTCTGATGCTGGATGATACGTCTGGCCTATGTTTAGACTGTTTAGTCTACGGTTACACCGCCTAGTTGGCATACCCTTGGTTCACATCTGCGTTGGTAATCCATTCCACATGGGGACCCCCCGAAAGGACTACCGAATGCATTTGCAAGTGGTGTGCAGTGAAAGCACATGGACCCCATAGACTATAATGGGGTCCGTGCGCTCTCCGCGCAGAGAGTACACGTTCATCTACTTTACTGTCTCCTCTTTCTTTCTTTCAAAAAGTAAACTCCATTTTCTTGTACAGACCTTGATCCGTGTTTAAGATGCCGTGTTCTGACCCCTTATAACAAAAAAGCTGAGTAGCGGATATAAGTCAGACGCGATTCCTATTGACTCTACCGTTCTAAACAAAAGCAAACCGTGCCCAATGTTATATGACTACAGTACACCGAGGTTTCCCACAGGTGGCAGTATAGTCTAATCCGCTATTTACTTGGAAGACAGAAACAACAACAAAATTGCAAAAAAAAAGGAACGAATTTAGCAATAATATCAGTGCCGGGCGATGTCAGTATCCAGGTATTATTGTGCACTAGATTGTGGCAAAGCTTGCAAATAAATCATGGACGGCATCTAAAGGCCTCGAGATTCACTGCCTGACAAAAATACAGAGTTTCTTCCAAACTGGGGGATTAGAGAGCCCTGATATTGTTATAAACTACAGGATAGCGTGCACTGATGTATGAGATGTGTCCGATATTCTACACGTATGAACTGATCTTTATACCAGGACACCCCCATGGGATAGTCCTATCTGGTCAGCACAACAGTAACCTGTACTTAACCCCTAACAGTCTCATTAAAATTACAAAAACCCTCCTGAAAATCCCACTTTTTTATTGCAGATTTCAGTTTATGACTTACAGTATAACTCCGCTGCTTTATGTACATTTTAACCCTTTAGCAATCTGATGCATTTTAGCCTTAAACCAGTAACATTGTATTTCTCTTTGCATACTCACTTTCATAACTTTTTTACATTTGATGTTTTACGAGACTTTGTATTCAGGGGCGTAATTATCAGGGTAGCAGCGGTAGCCCTGGCCCGGACATTATGGGGTCCAGCGGCAGGTACCGCTGCAGATTAATAGGCCGTTACCTGCTGGTGTAACTTCTGCGGAGGCGGCTGTGAGCAGGAGCCGGGATCGGTAACTAAGGCTGCAAGCCTGCGAACCCCACATACACTATCATTATACTCTGGGGGTCTTTTCAGACCCCCAAGTATAACGATCGAAGGCTCATGGGAGGTGAGGGAACATAAAAAACACCGTTACTTACCTCTCCTGGCTCTGGAAGGCCTCAGACCTACTTGGGTGACGTCCCAGACGTCATGTGAGCCGGGTTTACGTCCTTACGCAACGCAAGCACCGGTTCAAGTGATGTCTGGTCTATCATTGAAGATGGCCAATATCAGTGGGGAGTGCGCCGGAGCTCAGGAGAGGTAAGTATCAGTGTTTTTTATGTTTGTATTTTCCCCTGGGTCTCCTATTATTATACTTTGGAGTCAGAAAAGACCCCCCAAGTATAATAATTGTTCATGGGTGTCCACTATGGGGTATAATACTGTGTGCAGGTGCCACTATGGGGTATAATACTGTGTGTAGGGGCCACTATGGGGTATAATACTGTGTGTAGGGGCCACTATGGGGACATAATACTGTGTGCAGGGGTCACTATGGGACATAATACTGTGTGCAGGGGCCACTATGGGACATAATACTGTGTGCAGGGGCCACTATGGGGGATAATACTGTGTGCAGGGGCCACTATGGGACATAATACTATGTGCAGGGGTCACTATGGGGGATAATACTGTGTGCAGGGGTCACTATGGGGGATAATACTGTGTGCAGGGGTTACTATGGGGGATAATACTGTGTGCAGGGGCCACTATGGGACATAATACTATGTGCAGGGGTCACTATGGGGGATAATACTGTGTGCAGGGGCCACTATGGGGGATAATACTGTGTGCAGGGGCCACTATGGGGCATAATACTGTGTGCAGGGGTCACTATGGGGCTACATACTGTGTGCAGGGGCCACTATGGGACATAATACTGTGTGCAGGGGCCACTATGGGGTATAATACTGTGTGTAGGGGCCACTATGGGGTATAATACTGTGTGTAGGGGCCACTATGGGGACATAATACTGTGTGCAGGGGCCACTATGGGACATAATACTGTGTGCAGGGGCCACTATGGGACATAATACTGTGTGCAGGGGCCACTATGGGGGATAATACTGTGTGCAGGGGTTACTATGGGGGATAATACTGTGTGCAGGGGCCACTATGGGGCATAATACTGTGTGCAGGGGTCACTATGGGGCTACATACTGTGTGCAGGGGCCACTATGGGACATAATACTGTGTGCAGGGGCCACTATGGGGTATAATACTGTGTGTAGGGGCCACTATGGGACATAATACTGTGTGCAGGGGCCACTATGGGGGATAATACTGTATGGAGGGGTCACTATGGGACATAATACTGTGTGCAGGGGCCACTATGGGGTATACTACTGTGTGTAGGGGCCACTATGGGACATAATACTGTGTGCAGGGGCCACTATGGGGTATAATACTGTGTGTAGGGGCCACTATGGGACATAATACTGTGTGCAGGGGCCACTATGGGGGATAATACTGTGTGCAGGGGCCACTATGGGGCATAATACTGTGTGCAGGGGCCACTATGGGGGATAATACTGTGTGTAGGGGCCACTATGGGGGATAATACTGTGTGCAGGGGCCACTATGGGGGATAATACTGTGTGCAGGGGCCACTATGGGACATAATACTGTGTGCAGGGGCCACTATAGGACATAATACTGTGTGCAGGGGCCACTATGGGACATAATACTGTGTGCAGGGGCCACTATGGGACATAATACTGTGTGCAGGGGACACTATGGGGCATAATACTGTGTGCAGGGGCCACTATGGGGACATAATACTGTGTGCAGGGGACACTATGGGGCATAATACTGTGTGCAGGGGCCACTATGGGGACATAATACTGTGTGCAGGGGTCACTATGGGACATAATACTGTGTGCAGGGGCCACTATGGGGCATAATACTGTGTGCAGGGGCCACTATGGGGCATAATACTGTGTGCAGGGGCCACTATGGGGGATAATACTGTATGGAGGGGTCACTATGGGACATAATACTGTGTGTAGGGGCCACTATGGGGGATAATACTGTGTGCAGGGGCCACTATGGGACATAATACTGTGTGCAGGGGCCACTATGGGACATAATACTGTGTGCAGGGGCCACTATGGGGACATAATACTGTGTGCAGGGGCCACTATGGGACATAATACTGTGTGCAGGGGCCACTATGGGACATAATACTGTGTGCAGGGGCCACTATGGGACATAATACTGTGTGCAGGGGCCACTATGGGGCATAATACTGTGTGCAGGGGCCACTATGGGACATAATACTGTGTGCAGGGGCCACTATGGGACATAATACTGTGTGCAGGGGCCACTATGGGACATAATACTGTGTGCAGGGGCCACTATGGGACATAATACTGTGTGCAGGGGCCACTATGGGACATAATACTGTGTGCAGGAGCCACTATGGGACATAATACTGTGTGCAGGGGCCACTATGGGACATAATACTATGTGCAGGGGCCACTATGGGGCATAATACTGTGTGCAGGGGCCACTATGGGGTATAATACTGTGTGCAGGGGCCACTATGGGACATAATACTGTGTGCAGGGGTCACTATGGGACATAATACTGTGTGCAGGGGCCAATATGGGACATAATACTGTGTGCAGGGGCCACTATGGGACATAATACTGTGTGCAGGGGCCACTATGGGGTATAATACTGTGTGCAGGGGTCACTATGGGACATAATACTGTGTGCAGGGGCCAATATGGGACATAATACTGTGTGCAGGGGCCACTATGGGGGATAATACTGTGTGCAGGGGCCACTATGGGACATAATACTGTGTGCAGGGGCCACTATGGGACATAATACTGTGTGCAGGGGCCACTATGGGGCATAATATTGTGTCTATCTTACATACACTTGGAATGAAATCTGTCCCTGCTTTCGCTCTCCAGCCTATTGGACATAAGTCGCTTCTCCGGACCGGTGGCCGCCATTGAGCTGCACATTACAGTATTCCTAAATCCGTTGACATGAAGGTGCTGCGATCAGATTGCACTTCTAGGCACCGTATCTAATACAGAAGAACAAAGAGCAAGCGCCAAGCCTGGGGTTCAATAAATCACACAAATGCATCTGGCCATGAATATTGTTTGGGTCCATTTATTTAACTTATTGAACTGTAAGCAAGCTGCTCCCGCTCCGTCTCCGAATGTGATCTATTGTACTGGATAAACACATATTAGACGCATGTTAGAGACGTTTGTTCATTGGCCCTAAAAAAAAAAAACCCGGTCCTATCTCTCCTATCTCATAGTGAAATGTGAACAGCTCATTGCTATGGCCGGAATCATCTCATATAGAAAGATACAAAGTATCCAATACCATATGGTTCCGTAATACTATGTGACTCCGCATCGCGCCCCGTATTATGGTCCTAAATGCACATGGTGTTTACCAATGTGTTATATAACGGCCCTAGGCCTAATGTTCATCCTGATAGGGCGAGATCATGGCCAACATTTCCTACAACATTATAGGATGTCGTTTTGGATGGCGATAGAAGAATCTGCTTCACGTGTAGGATAAATCCTTCCGGACATGATGTCAATGTCAAACCCAATCCTGGGGAAGCCGCCATATTTGTCACAAGGCTTGTGGGTATTGACAGCAAAGTTAATACGGCAGAAATAAAGCTTTATTCTTCTAGATGGAAACCAGTGTCTCTCCAGTATAGCCGGGGAATGGGGAAGGTGAGAAAGTGAGAACTGCAGCTCCGAGCCAAAAATATCATCAAAAATCAGACATGTCATCTGACCACTGAGGTGGAACGCAGCCGTCCTACCCCAGGTTACAGATGTATTCAGGGCTGAAATTGGAATATTCTACAGAATAGATGAAATAATAGAAGAATACTATACATATATATTCGGGGACTAGGATCAAAAGCACTAAATCTATATTATCTCCTGACCGTGCTACATATATACTGAACGTAGACCTGTCATTAGGTGCGAAAAGCCCAACACATCATCTGGTCAGCACGGTCACCCTGAGCACGTTGGTGTTTATCCAAATCCATTCAGCCATTCCACAGATATAAGCCTTTCTACTTGTACACAAATTAGAGTATACTAGCCAAGTGGGCGGTAACACTGCATGACATACATAACACAAAGACCCCACCCCAGTGTTACCACCCACTTGGCTAGTATATCCTAATCTGCATCAAGGGCCACAAATCTGTCTAATTCACACCATATCTATATTGCTCCATACCAGTTTTGTCAGTATGACAGAACCTGCACGATTGACCCCGGGTGTGAATGTATAAAGGGGAACTCCACATCCATAAGCTCTTCCAACTCACCTATCTTAGTAGGCTACACAGGAGAGAAGTGACATTCTACATTCACACACCCGTATGACTCGCCGCTTTAAGGTAGAAGAGACACCAATAGTCCAAAAACACACACAAATAGGAACAACAAAAAAAAAAGAACAGTCCTAAAGGATATTTACTGTCGTTGGAAATCTGCGATGTTTAGAGCCAAAGACAAGATTATTATATTGTAGATTCAATATACAGAAAAAGTCCAAACAAACAAAAAAAGACAAACACAGAAACAATGTCATCTAAGGGTAAGTTCACACTGAGTAAACGCTAGCTTATTTTGTAGAGTAAAATTACACTTGTAAATTTTGCTATCCCATTGACTTCAATGATATTTTTTTACAAGTGTAAAAATACGCCTGTAAAAAATACGCCTGTAAAAAATACGCCTGTAAAAATACGCCTGTAAAATGTCATTGAAGTCAATGGGATAGCAAAATTTACAAGTGTAATTTTACTCTACAAAATAAGCTAGCGTTTACTCAGTGTGAATGCACCCTAAAGATGAATGAAACAAAGAACAGACCTGGCTGGGAGCTTCAGATGAAAGTAGTGGGCAGAGCTACAGGTTATTAAGCTGCAACGCCAAAATATCTGACCCTGAATTTTGGGACCTCATTATTTTTTAAAGGATTACCAGTTCTGTTCACTATCGGAAACCCCCTACCTGTGACTGTGAAATTTTTTTTTTTTTTTTTTTTTGTGATCAAACTGACCCGGAGTTGGGACGTCTGTTCCCATCCACACACAAAGGCTTGCAAATTAGTGACTGTCTCATTGGTTGTGGATTATAATTACCATGCAAATTACCATGCCACACTGACACATGGAAGAACACGAGGGTTAATACATAGCTACATAATATAACATATATACAAGTCATCACATTATATCTTCGGAATGGATTTGGATAAGCGAAACACCAAAATACTGGGTGACAGCGCCCATCAGATGATGGATTGGGCTAATCAATCCTGGTGACATCTCCTTCTCAAGTTCCAAAAATTTTTGTGGGGATCGGACCTCATTTTCTTTGATGCAGTGTCTTACATCCCCAGCAGTCAGGGTTAAATGATCTGTGTACACAGGGCAAGATGGGAAATTGGGGGACATAGAATTTCCTGACAGTCTCTGATCACAGGAACAAGGGAGTAGGTTCATGAATAGGGTTGAGTGATCGGGATCGGATAAGATCAGATCCCGATCGGCGATCGAGTACATTTCACGATCGGGATCAGCTGGAAAATTATTGGAAACCAGATTTTAAAATCGATCCTGAAATCTCAAGATTGTCTCAACCCCAGTCATGAAAGCAAATTGAATATTATCATCGCAACGACAACATTTCACATCAATATTATGCAAGAAAAAAAGTCCTTATTATCTTTCTGGTTTATTCTCTTTTTCTTGTCCCGGTAACATTGGGTATTGTTAGCCGTCATCCTGATTTTGCACAAATAATGAGCACGGGAAGCGTGCCAATAAGAGTAGGTCCATATGTTGTAATGGACGGCGACTGGAGAACGGCACAAAGGTATTATTTGGTTGTTCATGCAAACGAGGTCAGGCCATGAAGTGCAGCCATGCAGAAATAAAGATTTATTTGATGTTGCATCTCTATAGGTTGTGTCCTGATCCCGGGTAGCGGATATACTAATGTCAAACAGGTTCAATATAATTACCCGACTTCCTCTCGGTGCTGATCATTGAGTCGCACCTTCTCTCCTTACACGCTGCGGACAGCCTGTGTTTTTGTAAGTAACAAGATACCTGCTAGGCTCTGAGCACCCTGAACGTAGAAGACAGATGGTGAAGAGGTCTTACTCATTGTCACTCTTTATAGGGCGCTTCTTAAAGGGAATCTCAGCTAGAATTAATATCACATTCTATTTGCATCAAAATAGCAATTTACACCCCTGGTTAACCTACATAGGTCCTGCGCACGCACATTAGGACTTGGTAACATTGTAGTTGTCTGATAGACTTCTGTCTTCAGAGCTGTTCCCTTTCTAAGTAGCAGTGAAGGATCGCAACGTTTACACTCCTGGCATTATACGTCTCCCTTTATTATGGAATAGCTCATATTAAGGTTGGGGTGATCTTGGCACTTGGGCATTCAAGGCATTAAGCTACTTAAAGGGGTTGTCCCATCACAAGGATCCTATCTATACTGCTGGTTAATGTGGATGTAAGACTTTTCCTAAATACATTGCTTCAGCAAAACTGCTTTGTTTGTCCACTATCTTACTTTATTCAATTCTTTGTGGCCACAGCCCTGACTTATCTGCTCCTGAGTCCAGTGATGTATCTGCTGCTCTCAGGGGGGAGGGAGGAGGGGCTAAGTGCAGGGAGCCAGCCTGTGTATCTAGCTATTCCTGTGTCTGCACCACGTGACCTAGCTTCCTGTTAGCAGATAGAGGAGAGGAGCTGCTTTCATTTCTTCTGTTCTCCCAGTTATCAGGCTACCTAATACAATTGTGTTCATTATGGCAGAGACAGGCAGTCTCTGTATGTAACACAGAATGGAGTTGCTGCTGCCTGTATTTCATAGTCCAATATGGGTGGGCGGAGCTACATACTAATTTGGGGGCAGAGCTAAACAGCAGGTTGCATGTGAAACCCCGCCCACCAAATGATGCAAGAAACTAGGAAGAAAGAAGATTTTACAGCAGTGAAGACTGATGAGTATGCGACGTGGGAATACCCCTTTAACAACCACTATGGCTGTGAATAGATGAACAAAGACAAACTCTGGTACAAGACATAACCGAGGTCCACATTAGATGAGCTATACTTGGTCAACATAGAGATGAGCAAATTTTCTGATACGATTTGATCCGAATGAATTGGCGATGAATTACATAAAAAAAAGTTATTTCCTGACTGCAGAGAGTCTTATAGTAATGTAGAATCACTGATTCAGCACCATAGACATGTGCATCGGAATCTATAGAGGAAGTCAACAAGGTTGATGAAATCTGGAACCAATGGTGCAGCATACCCATACCCATACCAAGCCTTCCATCCAAAGTGCTGGCGTGCGAAGCTTTATTACCTGTATAGTATTGCATGACCTTAGCTTGTCTGTAACAACTCCTTTAACCATTTAATTTGTGCCAATTTAGGGACCGTTTCGGGCTCAGTGGACCCCCCTCACGAGGTCAAGGGTTCTATCTGTCAAACTATGGATTTGTTGTATTGTGCTCCCATCTGTGGTTTTATCTCCTGCATTGGCAGAGGGTGCACCAAACTTCTAAAGAGGTGCACCCCCCCCCCCCCCATAAATCAGGGAACCCTCTGCGCTGCCCCTGCACTCAAATCAACAACAGCTCGTCTATGGCAAGCGAGGGAATGTCAATGATCGATATATCAATATAAGATACTGTATTAAAAACTGATCTCTAACATGTCCAGTGCTAATATTCCTTCTGTCTGAGGCTTGGCAGTCATAGGGGCCATCCCGGAGCACATAATGTCCGCAACTCCGCATCAACAAAAAATTCTATTAACGTAAAGTTTGGAAATGTCAGTTTTGAAAGGGACAGAATTTCATTACTGGCTTTGCTATCGGTAAATGTCAGCGCTCACTTGAGATAAATGAAGATGAGAATTAGACCATTAGGAGAATCTGCTTCATGCCCTGATTTCCTAATAGCCCACTAGGGGCAGTCTAAACGTTGCGTATTACTATGACTGAAACTTGACCTGCTCAATAACGGCAGTGAATGAATATTTCCGAATATCAAGGAAACATTATATTTCTACCCCAACACCATGGGAATACTTGAGTTTTTGAACAAGAGTTGGGTTCTTATCCACCATCCTCTGGCAGTCCAACATGTCCGCTTGGCTATGTTCAGCAGCCCTGCATGCACAACCAGGGTGGGTGAGAGATCCCTGATCTTATGATCAGTACAGGTCCCAGCTTATGGATCACAGGCAATAAGACACAAACTGTGGATAGGGGAAAGTGTTATCCCATTAAAAACACATCTTCTATTTACATTGCTTGGGGTCGACCGTTGGGTACCGCAGCGATCTGGAGAATGGGTCCTACATATGTAAAAGAGTGGGCATCACCTTGTGCAAATCTTAAAGTTGAGGATCAACTCTTGTATGCTAAAAGGGAAAGTAAACAACACGATACAGTTTATACAGGGCTTTGGGATTGTAGGGTTATAGGTTGGACTTGATGGACTGAGGTCTTCATCCAACCTCATCTACTATGTAACCTTGCTGTGCCTATGAGATCTAGCTATTGCCTCCTTCCAGAAATTAGTAGGATGAAATAAAACCCCATGGTACTCACGGCAATCAGCTGGTAGGAGTTGTTCATCATGGCTATCAACATATTGAGTAACACAACCAAGGAGATCACGTTGTACGTTCCAAACATTGTGGCACCAACAAATTCTGTGAACTCGTGACGGGCTTTGACATTGGTGACATACAGGTTCAGGAGACCAAACACTGACCAGAACAAAGATTGCAGGGTCTCAAAAAGGCTGCAACGTGGGAAGAAGGAGATAAAATTCAGGGTTATTGTAAGTTACTAGTCACGGAACTTTCAGCAGATGAAATGTATCTATCTGTCTCTGTCTCTGTTTCTCTCTCACTCACATTGTTCTTTTAGTATATTTTACCTCCCGGCATATACAGATATGTCCTCCTTGACCTTCACTTTGAATTTGCTTTAAAAACACCTATAACATCTCGTAAACAGAATATTCTAAAATGGTATTGTCTTGAAAAGCTAGTCATCTTATAACACACAGACTGTATTCCGACATGTCCAGCCAAGAGGAACGGTAAGGAAGGACAGATCTATACTCTTTATTAGAGAGCTATAGACATGTGACCTATTATTTCGTAATCTTTCAGTACCAGTCCATAGGTAGAGTTATTTTCCATATCACATACTGTTATTAGTGAAGTTCTCTTTTCATAAGGAAAACGTAACAAGAACTCATTGGGAACAAAATGACGCTTAACTAGTTCATGGAGATAAATTTGCTTCAAATCCTTATGGACTGAGGTGTGCGGATGAATTATAATGTGGTTCCAAAATAAGCAAGAGGGTCAGAAGTGTCGGGACACTCATCTGCTTAATATAGACGGCAAGTTCTAACAGGCACAACATGTTTTTCTTCCTGACAACTCGTATCTTGCCTAATGCATGTAACATTTTTATTGCTTTGGAAGTGAAGTGAAGTATTCATCATTGGACGGGCCTTGTAGAACAGCAGATGATCCTCAGAAGGACCTGGCATGGGCTCAGTATTCTTGACTATATGAGATTTGGCATAGGTTTACTACTGTTATTATAGTCCATTGCTCTGATCCACCACTGGATGAGAACAATGTACATGAAATGACTGAAGCAGATGGAGCCCCTTCTATTGCATGGCCGATAATGTCCATTGTATCCTATGACAGGCGACAGCAACAGACATTAATAACGGCAGTATGAACCCGCCCTTACTGTCATGCTATACAAGTTAAATACAGCCGTTTCTTACAACCTTCTGATAGTTTGCTATAATGCATCAGTTGGAATTACAGGCTTGTTTAGAGAACATTGCCCAGATTGAGTAATGTTGTATCCACTTGGAAACAGTCAGCAAGTCTATGTACACACACATGGCTTCCCTACACCCTGAATTCAATGGGCCTGTAACTTTACTGTATAGTGTCTGGTTTATATAGTCATGGACAGCTCAGCAGACTTTGCACTCGTGAATAGTACAGGTGGACATGTGATTCAGCCATAATATCACCTTTTATTTAGGTGGATGATCTAACGCTAAGAATTCCAATTCTTAACTTCATTAAAGAGGACCTTTCACCATCTCTATTACCCCCAACTCTTCCACTGATTTCAGCGCAGTTGGAATTTTTCCTCTAGCCCCCACCATTCCTGAGCAATCAGTGCTGTTACTTTCCTCACCCTATATACTAATTAGGTCATGTGTCAGGTGGGCAGTCCCAGGCTGTCTGTTCCCTTCAGGACGGCCCACTTGGCAGTAGAGAATCTAATTAGTATGTTGGCTGCTAAAACTAACATTGATTGTTCAGGAACGGTGGGGGCTAGAGAACAAATTCCAAGTGTACCAGAACTATTCAGGATGTAGAGTCAGAGTTGGTGGAGGTGGTGAAGGTCTTCTTTGAGACTGACCAGACATTGTGTGCAGATACTGCAGTGAATTGCATCGCTTACACCTGCGCACTGCCATAACCTAGATGTCTGGAAGAATATACTGCTGCAGCAAGTAACTTAGTAAGACTGCGAGCTCAGCACCCTCCTGCCTGTCACGGGTGAGCGCCCTGCCATTCTCTCTTAGTACTCTATGGAGCTGCCTTGCTTTAGGATGAGATTTTGTGTTGTGTTTGCTAGGAACAGTTTGTGATGGTGCAGATTTGGAAGCAGAGTTCACTTGTCAGCATGGACGTCTTCTCCTTGGAAACTGCAAGCTAAAGTGACAAAGGTCTGTGGAGATTTCCTGCGTCATCTTATTTCATAGCCATTTAAAGGAGAGAACATCATTTGGCAGGATTGTGCCTGTGTCTGTACACGCTGAATGAGCGCCGCTTAACCCCTCGTCTATTCAGAGCGTGAAAGGCTTGTTTATGTTACCAATCATGTCTCAAGTGAAGGGATCTATACAAATGAAGCCGCCGCGCCAAAGTCTCACCAGCGACTCCGAAATCCCAGAAGTTTTATCATTTATAGGGAAATAATTTGATGTGAATGTTGTTAATATATATGTGTGTGTGTGTATATGTGTGTGTATGCATGTGTGCATGTTTGTATATGTGTGTGCATATATGTATATGTGTGTGCATGTATGTACAGTATGTGTGCACATGTATGTGTGTGCATATGTGTGTGCACGTATGTGTATATGTGTGTGTGTGAATGTATGTATGTGTGTGCATGTATGCACAGCGTGTGTGCATATGTGTGTGCACATATGTGTGTGTGTGAATGTATGTATGTGTGTGCATGTATGTATAGTATGTGTGCACATGTATGTGTGTGCATATGTTTGTGCACGTATGTGTATATGTGTGTGCATGTATATACAGTGTGTGTGCATATATATGTGTGCACGTATGTGTGTGTGCATGTATGTACAGTATGTGTGCACATATATGTGTGTGTGTGTGTGAATATGTGTGCACACGTATGTGTATGTATGTGTATATGCCACTGCTCCATTCACTCCATTAGTATTATATATGTGAATGAGCACGTACAGGCGGCACTTACAGACTCCTACTCTTATGATGTCGGTGGTAGGAAGGTGCGATGAGCCAAAACCAGAGCCTACAGCAAACTCCATGGGTACACTATATGGGGTCAATATAACTTATACGTATTGAATGGTCCCTGAGGGGGTGGGGGGACTAGTTGAGGGGACATTACATTATGTGTGTGTGTGGGGGGGTGCACATATAAATCTTTGGAACAGGACCCACTAATGTGTTACAATGGCCCTGGCTTGCTGGACTCACTCCCTTCCACGTTCCTCCTTATTACTCACTCCGACATGGAATATTTTTATCCTGTGTTCTCTATCACCACGTCCACGTTATATGATTACGGATCGTCGTATCCTGTGCAAATGAGGCCATGAAAATAAATTCTATGCGGCCGCCATAGATAATGCCTTAGATGTCATTTCTATTAACATTGTAGCCGTTTGTCAGCCAAATGAGGAGCCAGGAGCAGTTTAGCTACAATAAATCAGACACTGTCTACAAAAGCCTTGATAAACTGCTTGCCTTCTGCAATGTTTGCCGGGATGATGCTACACCGTTGCGAGACGTGTGAGATATACAGTGGTGCCATAGCGGGGAGGGGGTATATAACGCATTGACCTTCACAGCCCATGGAATGACGCTAAAATGGATCTTACTGCAGCTAATATACCCGGCGGAGAACCAGTACGCTGTGTCCATTATACTGTGTCCATACAGTGCTCAGGTCACAACGATTCTCTTTTGTTTTTTTGTTGCTAAAAGTTTTAGGCAGGCACAAAAAAAGTAAGGACACTTTCATAAGTGTTAATTAGTCTAATTCTGTCAATGTGAATGAACAAATGAGAAATCTAAATTCCATCAATATCTGGTGAGACCTCCCTTTGGAGGAGGAGTCCTGGAAGTGATGATCCGGCCCCCGCAGAGCCCTGATCTCAACATTATCCAGTCTGTCTGGAATTATACAAAGATATAGATGGATTGGAGCAAGCCTACATACACAGAAGATCTGGGCTTAGCTCTCTAACATGTTTGGAACCTATTAATACATTGACGGAAAGCAAAGTGCGGTCACACCATTGATGGGATTTACTTTTCTCTTTTGTTCATTTGCTTAATTTTCTTAATTGACCAAAATAAAGTATTAACACTTCTGGTTTTGAAAGCATCCTTACTTTGCAAGATCTTTTCCATGACATGTCTAAAACTTTTGCACAGTACTGTACATTATGTTGAATTTTCATGGGACCCATTAAAAAGTTTAATTAATGGCTATTCATTAGGTCTAGTTTGCTTATGCAGGGTTGTATTATAGAGAGGGCACAAGAGGCTCTACCATCTTATTATTGGGGCCACAATGGCCTCCGCTATACGGTTCCCGACTGCTTTATTCATAGTTACTAGTTATACGTCTCCGTATGACACCACAAATGTCACTTCTTGTATATTGTTATATTAGAAAATTCTGTGTTTGGGGTAAACAAATGTTAGTCGGAGTGTTCATTTTATTTTATGTGTTTGGAACAGTTTAATGCACAACTAACAATTGATGAACTTCCTTCTAGGAGAATATAGAAGTCTAAAGGGCCGGTCACATGGCGGAAAATGAAGAGGAATTCCAGCAGGGGATCGGCTTTCCATTGCAGTTCGGTAGACCACCAAGTAAGGCAAGGTGAATAGGACTAATAAGAGGAGAGTCCCGAGCTGTAGAGTCCACGACTGAATCAGCCCTGGTATCCGCTGCATCCTGCTGCAATCTCTGCCTTCCATAGAAAACAATGGGAGGCAAAATCTTACAAATCAGCATCAAATTCCTATATGTGAATGAGCTTAAAACCTAATGTTTATGACCATGAGCCTACAAGACTCCTAAGCGTATATAGAGTAGGGATCATGAATGAATTAGAGCGGGTTCACACCTGCGCCCGTGTCTGCTTTAGGCAATCCTGCTGTCTTCTGTCCCGAGAACCTGGACAGAAGGGACACAAAATCCGGCATGTCCGACTTTGTGTCCAGTTAAAAAAAAACAGTTTCGCCGCAGACAGGCACAAAATGCTCACGGGCGGTCACTTTGCAAACCCTTTCAAGCGAATGGGTTTGAAAACTGAATATCGGGTTTCCATCCCCTGTCCAGTTTCTCAGGGCAGAAGACGGAAACTCGCCCTATTGCCTAAAGCGGAGACCGGGCGCAGTTGTGAACCCGCCCTTACACATTACATTGAATATTCCCTACATAGATCTAGGTGAATTGTCTCCGTTACTCCTCCTGTATACATTCTCCCTACAGAGCAGACGCCATGATCAGCGTGACGTTCCCTTTACCATCTCTGTAGCGTTTGGTTCTTCTAGATAGAGCCGTTCAGTATTCACAATTAGGGGCCACGTCTTTGCTTTTACCGTGACCTTTTCTTCCTGTAATTCTGCAATCATTTCTTTACCTATATGTCAGTGTAAAATCTATCAATGTCCCTGATGTAGAGGAGTAATGATTGATAACGGAGGTTTCCTAAAGCCCCTTTAGCGTCTCCCTTACATAAATCACGATCGGCCGGGGAATGACAGATTGTAGCGTAAGAATTATGGCTGATAGAAATGTATCACGAGGAATACATTGGGAGGACAGGGCTGGTCTTACGTGGAGAAGGCGTTGTTCTGTTTTTCACAGCGTATTCCTTTGCAGTTGTTAGGTTCCTCAGAGGCACTGGTCTCGTAATAAAAGTAGAGTTGGTTTAGTCCATTGGCGAAAGCCAAAAGCACCAAGCAGTAGATAAAGAGGAATTTGAGAATGTCCAGCAGCATCCGTCCCAGTGAGATCTGTAGAGGGCCGAGATGGGAGTTTGCCGTGAACAGTGAGATGAGGCGCAGGGAGCTCAGGATATTGGATATTGCAAAGAGCGCTTCGGCAATTAACGTTGGGTGCCACATATCCCATTCCTCTCTTGGCCGTGAGCCGTTGTACTGAGGGAATAAATACAGGAACAAGCTGTAAATTATCCAGGCTGAGTCACACAGAAACTGTCCTACGGCTTGTGCCAAATGGTGAATTTAATCAATGGTAGCATCGCCCTTGTGCCTGGGGAAATGTCATCTTTTACTTGCATTGAAGGGCTTGCATTTGACTTATCTCAGCAGGTCTTACTATACAAGGTCAAAACAACAAGTAGATCCCAACCTGGATTAGTAACACAGATTACAAGTAAAGCACTGAGCAAGGTAACAGGTAGTCCGATGGTGGAAGAGATAAGTCTCATACCTTGGTCATTATCACTCATTGGCCTCATTCACACAATTATATATTAGGGATATATCACAGAGGACATAAAGCAATGCAATGCAAAGATGGAATTTTACATCTGTTTTTGAAAATTTTGCACCGATTTCTAAACTGCAACATTATTTACCCAATACAAATCAATGGAGACTGAGAATATCCAGAACCGTCTACTGTATACACGACCGTTCAATTCTTACCTTCACATACGCAACGATTTTAAGGGAGATGGTCGCAAGGTAAAGGGAGTTCATTGCAAAATCCATGAGGTTCCACCAGTCATGAACATATTCATTGAATCCCCCGTCCCACATCTCTTTTATTTCTCCCCAAATAAAACCTGTCAATAAGAAAAGTAAAACAGTCAGATATAAGGATACGATTGGCATAAGTAGAGGGTTAAAAGACTTAAAAACAGAAATAACCTAATACTATGACTATATCATTATTGAGTAACATAGGTTCCTAGTATGGTCTACTTATTATCAAATAAATGGAATAGAATATTCAATGTTATTTTTTGCATATTTGACGATAAACAATCAGAACCTTCATGCCGAAAAATCGAACAGACTGCAGATAAATCCTTCTACGGTTGCACTGAACCACTTGTAAGCCGGAGATACATTTCATTTATGGTAATTTTTATTCTCATTTCTACATCTAATTTATTGCATTACCAATGGTTATTGCATTAAAGAATACAAAATGTCAAGTTTGTACCAGCGGAACGTCCCTGTACGGACTGTATCTATACATAAGGTGCTGTACAAGTACTACTATTATTCTCTCGCATTAAATGATCACCTCTCATGTCACAGAGAATTAGACAAAAGCTTACAGAGAACTCGTTCGAGCCAACGGGAGTTACATATCGCACCACGATGGCTCAGATGTCTACAAGAACTCCGGCTACTTTTGAACATCATAAGATCCCCGCTGAATGCGACTCAGGGTTGTAATTTGCAAGTTGAACTTTTAGCCCGAGAGATGTGAGAGCAAAAAGAAATAACAAAAGCTGAAGGAAAATAACAGATCGTAGATAGAGGCAAGGTATCAAAGAAATAATAAAGGTACAAGCGTGGGAGCCGTGAGAGAGATCGCTCCAGGCAGTGTAGATACAACTCAACGCTGGATGGCGCTATTCATACTGCCCAGTTATTTCAGATCATGACCCAGAATGTTCAATCCATTTCGGCGTTCCATCCTTTGTTTCAAAATATCGTTTCTCGTAACAATTGTGTTTGTAGCAACAGGAAATACATTGTTCGTATAAGGTCTCGGCCTGTTGGGGTCTCGGCTGTTCGGATCTCTGCGCCACCCTCCGCTTGTACCTGCGCTGCAGGAGGCGTGCTCAGTTATGGTTTCCTGCTTTAGGTTCTTGTTGCCCTGTCTGAACATTGTCTTATTCTCTCATCTCTGTAATTGATTTTTCACCACACCTATCTACTTCTCCTTGGTTTGCTCCTCTAATAGTTCATCTTCGCCTTACCTGTGTGATTGATAGCTGATCTACCAATAAAGTCTGGGGCAGGTTCTGGACTTCCTATAGACAGGTTTGCTGGCTATTGTGACCTTGTCCTTGTTAAGCTTTCTCCTTGCTTTTATTGTATTGTACTCACTGACTTCTGACCTTTGGCTTTTCTTGTGACTACTCTTTTGGATTGCGATTTTGTACTGCTTTGACTCTCTGGCTTTGACCCTTGGCTTGCTGACTCCTCTTCTGTGTTGTTTGTCTTGTCCTGTTCTGTGTATCACTTATTCAGAGAAGGGACTGTCGCCCAGTTGTCCCTGCCATTAGGACAGTTGTGGCAAGTAGGCAGGGACAGGGGCTGGGTTGCGTTTAGGACTCACTGTCTCTGTCTTCCCCTTCCTCCCTGGTTTCAGCAGCAGTACTGGAGAATTGCTCAACTAGCAATTCCCTTATAGTTTGTGTCTAACCTGTGGAGGCTAGAGGTAAAGAAAATCTAATGACAACTGGCTAGTACATGACTACAGATAGTGATCTGTAAATTAGACAATGCAGGAAAGACACTGATCATGTCTCCACGACTTCCTCTGTGCCTGACATGGAGCTTCTTAATGGCAGATTATTAGTTCCATTACAACATTGGAAGACATTTACTAGATAGACAAACTGCTTGCTGATGTGCCCATCTTTTATAGCAATGCATAGAGAAGTGAAAGACCAGATCCGTGCCACAGAACTCTACACACGCTGTTACATTATACGGCTTAATACACATAGAGAATACTCATCGTATCATTGAAGTAAACCACTCTGTAACATGGCTGGAGTGAAATGCAGAGAAAGTAACACAGAAAAGTAATAAAAGATAAAATAAAGAACTGATGGTGCTGTGATGTATCCTCAGTTATATACTTGATATATGATGTGTGTTACTTGGAACATCCGATACAAAGCAGTATGTAATCATAGACGACCAATTTGCTGCAATCTCCTATGATGTACCAGTAAATAGCGGCAATTGTATCATCTTCCGTATTTACATACAAATAGTCTCCAGCCTCCCAGTCCTCCGTCCTCCACCCTCAGCTGCTGCTAATCCCTCTTCCAGATTTCCTACAAACATTGCCGCTCTCCTTCTGCGCCGGATATTTATTATCATGATGATTATTATCTATCATCATCATGAAAGTCTCGGCACAACACGAGAGCGGCGGTGCTTGTAGGAGATCAGTAAGGGGTAGATAAGACTTGGAGTTCACTGATCAGCTTTCTGACACTCCCCGATCTCCGGTAACTCTGGCACCGCTCTGCTCTTGCACCAGAACCTTGCAGGAGATCTGGGTGACTGGAGACTGTAAGCGGAGGCTTATAACCATGTAACTGCCCCTTCCATATTCATATTTATATATGGCGGCTTTTTATACTTTGCTGCAATAGAAAGATTACTGAGGGCAACAATGGAAAGGAGTTACTTCATCCTGCACACGATGGGGCCAATATAAAGCAGAAAGTTGATATTGGTGCCGTGCTAGTCTTTAACCTTGTATATTCCTAGTAATATTTCTGGTTTCCTAGATTATTAAGGGTTAATAAGCAATCCTTCTGGTGGTCTATGGTGGCGATGATGACGGGTGATTTTTGGATTAGTCTCCCTAGAGATCTTGGGTGGTCTAGTTTACCATCGACAGACATTAAAGGGGTTGGCCACTTTCAGACCAATATTGACAAACAAATGTACAATAAAAAGATACACAATTTTCCAATATACTTTCTGTATCAATTCCTCATAGTTTTCTAGATCTCTGCTTGCTGTCATTCATTCTGTTACTTCTAGTGGATAAAATGGATAAAACTCTGACCAAGGTCATGTGATTTATGGTCCATGGTCATGTGATGAGGACACAGGTGCCGCTCGTTATAGTCACAGCACAGTAATCAGACATCTGCCTGGTAATCAGCTGTGAACCTGTGTGCTCATCACATGACCATGGACAGTAAATCACATGACCATGGACAGTAAATCACATGACCATGGACAGTAAATCACATGACCATGGACAGTAAATCACATGACCATGGTCAGACTTTTATCCACTAGAAGTAACAGAATGAATGACAGCAAGCAGAGATCTAGAGAACCGTGAGGAATTGATACAGAAAGTATATTGGAAAATTGTATATCTTTTTATTGTACATTTGTTTGTCAATATTGGTCTGAAAGTGGCCAACTCCTTTAATAGTATTATCTGTTGTCTATGACAATATAGCAGCCGATACATCATCAGGGATCACAATAATGCGTCCGGGGGTCAAGAACGTATAGGGGGTTATTTTATGGTGTATGATGGAGACGCACCTTAGTGCATGTGAAGGGAGTTTGGGATTGCTTAACCTCTCTGTAAAGGGGGTCTACCACCAGATGTTGTCCTGATACAATGCTATATAGTGCAACACATGAGGTTTGTAAACATATTTAAAGATCCAAAGGCGGCTTATAAGGTCCAAAAGCATCTCAATGGTTACCCCGTTCAGGTTACCCCAGACCCCGTTCAGGTTACCCCAATCCCCATTCAGTTTACCCCAGACCCCGTTCAAGTTATCCCAGACCCCGTTCAGGTTACCCCAGGCTCCGTGCCATTTGCTACTATTTTCTACATTCATTCACATAGAACTCTTTGCAGAACAGAAGGATTTCATTGCTTATCCTTAAAGTTTCCTTGCATGCATCCAAGATGCTTGATAACGTATTATCCTTAGTATTTCAGTCTCATAGTTTGTATGAAATATAAACCAGCAATTTACAACCTATTACATCGCTATCCATTACTAGGAATACACAATCTGTATCGCAGCTACTTAGCTAGCCGTCCTATGACGATATTCATTGTATATATCAGGAGCTTTTATTCTATGGATACTACACTACGGATTCTACGCGACCATTGCTCCATCCAAATATCATCCATGGGTCTGGCATCGATCAGATCCTTATAGCCAAGCCTATGAAACATCTCCTTTCCATAGAATCCAGCAGAATAGTCGCCTGACTACAAAGGATTTGACTCCGCACCTTAATATTTCGCCTAAAGCCATGTTAATAGCGGATATATGGCATAGGTTATTATTATCATAACATAAATCCTTACAAAAAGGGATTCATTCTCATCCTCCAATGATAAATCTGTCTCGTTGTTATTGATTCGGCGCCTGACAAAGTGACAATCGGTTGTCACTTTTGGAAAAAACTTAATTCAAGATGACAAATACTACGGCAATAAGAGGAGCCCTGAAAAAACAGGAAAATCTAAGGAAAGGAGAATAATTGCCAACGAAACGTAACTGTAACTGAATGTTCCGGGGTCTTATATCAGTTCTACGGATTCGTAAACGCCAAGAATAACATTAAAAAGAGTTACTAAGGACGGTAAGGTGCGAGAGAACGGATCTGCGGTCTGTACAGTCTGTGTCAGGAGCTACAGAAAGGATTGCAGCTATTTTCTATGGATTGTGTCATCTGTAGTGTCGCCACATAACACCCACCACGGGTCATTATCACCAGATGGCCGACACGGCGTGGATTGCATTCCAAGACGTATTGATCTGTAGCTGTAGGGCTGCGTACTTCTCCGGTTAGGACGGCGTTTGTTGTTGCATTTTATACCTTTTATCTCAGAAGAGAACTGATAGGTAACCTGAATATTCCCATTTGTTCAAATTATAACATAAAGAGGATGAAAATCTAGAAATCAATTAAGCAGCAGCCGCTCCACTCGCGTCCTCCATAAATACGCCAGATGGAGAGATACGGCGAGACGTTTGACGAAAGTATAAAAATGAAAGAGCTTGTTCCAATTGATTTTTTATCGCTTTTTAGGTTACTAAATGAATTCATTTAATAAGGTGTAATGTGCGATGTGTAATGTTGTGTAATGTTGTGTAATGTGCGATGTGTAATGTGCGATGTGATGATGGATTCCATAAACTACGTGTCTAATATTCTGCCATACAGAGAGCTCGGGAATTAGGACTTCATCCTATAGGACCCAAACATACAGGACCTATAAGGGTTTGTTGATATATTGAAGGCTTTCCATGTGATTTTGGGGCGCCCCAGTAGGATGCTGTGCCGATTCAGCCAAACAGGAGAACAAGGTCAAGAGAAGGTCTGAATTCTATTTCATTCCCGCCGCACAATGTGAGAACACAACGCCAAAAAAATGCTGCGTTTTACAGCCCGTGCAAGTGAATGGGATTCTGGATAATTCCATCCACACATTGCAGAAAAAAATCCCCAATAGAGATGAGCGAGTACTGTTCGGATCAGCCGATCTGAACAGCACGCTCGCATAGAAATGAATGGACGTAGCCGGCACGCGGGGGGTTAAGCGGCCGGCCGCCGTCAAAGCGGAAGTACCAGGTGCATCCATTCATTTCTATGGTGCGTGCTGTTCGGATCGGCTGATCCCAACAGTACTCGCTCATCTCTAATCCCCAACGCAACAGTTGCATTTTCAAACACTTGTTTTTTTGAAAATCGCAACATTGTAATTCTACCTGCAGAAACGCCGGTGCTTTCCATATAGGTATAGTAAGGGAAGAAAGTCTACAGAGGAAAACGCTGTCAAGATGTAATGTTTCGCTACGTGGGGCCTTAGCCTAAAGAGGTTTAATGAGGTTAAGATCGGAATCCTTTTATAGTTCAGGATAGAACAGGAAATAGCAATTTGTACATGTCATGGTATGTAAGCAGGGGCGTAACTACCGGGGAAGCAGCGGAGGCAGCGGCAACAGGGCCCGGCACATCAGGGGGCCCGGCGACAGCCGCTACCACTGCCGTTTTTTTTTTTTTTTTTTTAAATAAGCCATTACCAGCTGGAGTTACTCCAGCCGGTAACGGGCCCTACTTACTTACCGATCCTGGCTGGGCCGGGATCGGTAAGTGACACCGCGGGCCCCGCAAACATCATTATTATACTCAGGGGTCTTTTCAGAGCCCCAAGTATAATGATCGGAGGCCGGGAGAGGTAAGTGAACATAACAAACAGTGTTACTTACCTCTCCACGCTCCACGAAGGCTTCGGGACCTACTTGTGTGACGTCTCATACGTCATATGAACGGGGCCTGCGTCCTTATGTGTCGCGATGCAGGTCCTCGGTTGCATGACGTCCCTGATATCATTAAAGATAGCCAACAGCGGGGAGCACAGGGATAGGTAAGTAACAGTGTTTATGTTTGTCCCCCTCTCGGTCTCTGATTATTATACTAATTGTTAATGGGTGTCCACAATGGAGCATAATACTGTGTGCAGGGGCCACTATGGGACATAATACTGTGTGCAGGGGCCACTATGGGGGATAATACTGTGTGCAGGGGCCACTATGGGGTATAATACTGTGTGCAGGGGCCACTATGGGGTATAATACTGTGTGCAGGGGCCACTATGGGACATAATACTGTGTGCAGGGGCCACTATGGGGTATAATACTGTGTGCAGGGGCCACTATGGGACATAATACTGTGTGCAGGGGCCACTATGGGGTATAATACTGTGTGCAGGGGCCACTATGGGACATAATACTGTGTGCAGGGGACACTATGGGACATAATACTGTGTGCAGGGGCCACTATGGGGGATAATACTGTGTGCAAGGGCCACTATGGTACATAATACTGTGTGCAGGGGACACTATGGGGTATAATACTGTGTGCAGGGGCCACTATGGGGTATAATACTGTGTGCAGGGGCCACTATGGGACATAATACTGTGTGCAGGGGCCACTATGGGACATAATACTGTGTGCAGGGGACACTATGGGGTATAATACTGTGTGCAGGGGCCACTATGGGGTATAATACTGTGTGCAGGGGCTACTATGGGACATAATACTGTGCGCAGGGGCCACTATGGGACATAATACTGTGTGCAGGGGCCACTATGGGACATAATACTGTGTGCAGGGGCCACTATGGGACATAATACTGTGTGCAGGGGCCACTATGGGACATAATACTGTGCGCAGGGGCCACTATGGGACATAATACTGTGTGCAGGGGCCACTATGGGACATAATACTGTGTGCAGGGGCCACTATGGGGCATAATACTGTGTGCAGGGGCCACTATGGGACATAATACTGTGTGCAGGGGCCACTATGGGGGATAATACTGTGTGCAGGGGCCACTATGGGGTATAATACTGTGTGGAGGGGCCACTATGGGACATAATACTGTGTGCAGGGGCCACTATGGGGTATAATACTGTGTGCAGGGGCCACTATGGGGACATAATACTGTGTGCAGGGGCCACTATGGGAACATAATACTGTGTGCAGGGGCCACTATGGGACATAATACTGTGTGCAGGGACCACTATGGGACATAATACTGTGTGCAGGGGCCACTATGGGGACATAATACTGTGTGCAGGGGCCACTATGGGAACATAATACTGTGTGCAGGGGCCACTATGGGACAATATACTGTGTGCAGGGGCCACTATGGGGTATAATACTGTGTGCAGGGGCCACTATGGGACATAATACTGTGTGCAGGGGCCACTATGGGAACATAATACTGTGTGCAGGGGCCACTATGGGGGATAATACTGTGTGCAGGGGCCACTATGGGGGATAATACTGTGTGCAGGGGCCACTATGGGGTATAATACTGTGTGCAGGGGCCACTATGGGGGATAATACTGTGTGCAGGGGCCACTATGGGGTATAATACTGTGTGCAGGGGCCACTATGGGACATAATACTGTGTGCAGGGGCCACTATGGGGTATAATACTGTGTGCAGGGGCCACTATGGGACATAATACTGTGTGCAGGGGCCACTATGGGGTATAATACTGTGTGCAGGGGCCACTATGGGACATAATACTGTGTGCAGGGGCTACTATGGGACATAATACTGTGTGCAGGGGCCACTATGGGACATAATACTGTGTGCAGGGGCCACTATGGGGGATAATACTGTGTGCAGAGGCCACTATGGGACATAATACTGTGTGCAGGGGCCACTATGGGACATAATACTGTGTGCAGGGGCCACTATGGGACATAATACTGTGTGCAGGGGCCACTATGGGACATAATACTGTGTGCAGGGGCCACTATGGGACATAATACTGTGTGCATCGGTCAGGGGGGGCCATTTCAAAGGTTCACCACGGTTCCCCGCCATTCCTAGTTGCGCCATTGTATATAAGTTATTATAAGCTTTAGGTGAGGACTTTCTAAGGCCCGGTTCACATCTGCGCCTGGGTTTCCATTTACGGAGTCCGCTTGGGGACCCCTGAACAAAAATCTATCTGCATAAAACAGCAGTTACCTTAGGAAACCCACGGACCCCATAGATTATAACGGGGTCCATGTGGTTTCCACACAAAAAATGCAGAGAGAAAAGTCCTGCTTGCACACAGGAGATTTGTAATATCCCAAAAATACTACTAAAAACATCAATTGTATGTTAGAACTACACAGTGAAGAATAGCATAGAGAATAATGAATTTATACGAACGCTTGTTTGTAAGTTTTAATGTTCTTCCCTATCGCAGATAACCTGCTGATCGGTGGAGCTCTGACCATTGGAACCCCAGGGGATAACACTAAACTTGGGCTATCCATAGGATAGAGGATCAGTGTCTGATCACGCAGGGTGCGCACACTGGAACCCAAAGTGGTCGCAAACATGGGGGTCCCTGAATGTCCCAAGTGAATGGAGTGGTGGTGCACATTCGCAGCTATCGCTCCATTGACTTCTAGGGGACAGGAATAACTGTCGCCATCAGTCCATTAACACGAGGATGGAGAGCTCAGACCTTGGATATGTGATTAGTATTATTATTAGTTATTGCAGGTCATTAAATAAACGTGAACGTTCTCCTTAGTGATAATAGTGACTAGTAAAACCTATTCAGTGTAGAGACCACCAATAACAGTAATTACACTGAACAGGGCGACATTCAGACGATCCGGGTGCAAAACAGCCGCGTATCCTAAGATCAGGGGAAAAAATCAGACTTTGTAGAGTGCAAGCTTCTCTGCCTACCCATCTGCTGAGAGGTTGTCAGGAGACATCAGCACCACTACTGTCAGTGAGTGGCAGAGACATGAGGTCATTGCTGTGCACACAGATCAGTCAGCGCCATGTTTGCCCGGGCACATAGATCCACATTAATAAGTCTTTTTGACATTGGAAAGCAAATAAACAGAAATGCAGCTCGGAGGAGCGAAGCGAGGAGAATAAACATATGCACATCAATCATGGGAGACAAATACCCAGCGACAGGGCAGCCCTCGTGCAGTGCTGAGATACGGAGAGAGCTTTAGTAGCGCCTATATCCATGGACAGGGGATCGTTTAACCCTTACAGGCTTGAAAGGTGAAAAAAATATTAGGATGTGGATGAGAAGAACATTGAGAAGAGTATTTTACTAGATGAATGTAACATCTTTGCTCGTTCGGGGGCTCTGCACCATAATCTTCGGCGCAGGAGGCTTGTTCAGTTGTGATCCTTGTTGTAGCACAGCTGAGACTCCGTTGCTGTGTGTCAGACCAGCCAGTGCTTTTGTTCCTTTAACTAGTAGGGAGTTAACTTAATGCTTTTGATTGAAAATCCTCCGGATCAATCAAGTCCAGGATGGATTCCTTTAACTATCTGTCCAGCCCACCTCCTAATACTTGCCATTGCCTTGTGTGTGCTGGCTCTATACTGTTTGCTGTTTTTTATATTTATATTTCTGACCCTTGGCCTTTCTTATGATTACTCTCTTGGATTCTGACTCTGTACTTCGCTGCTCGACTGGTTCCGACCCCTTGGCTAGCTTTCCTCCAGTTTGTTGTTGTCCGTCTTGTCTGTGCTATCACTCACATCACAGGAAGGGACTGTTGCCCAGTTGTCCTCTAACACCTAGGGTAGGTGAGGCAAGTAGGCAGGGACAGGGGACGGGTTCATCTTAGGACTCACTGTCTTGTCTGCATTCTGTGTTATCACTTTTACCATAGGAAGGGACTGTCGCCCAGTTGTCCTCTACCACATAGGGTAGGTGAGGCAAGTAGGCAGGGACTGCTGGAGACGGGTTCAGTTTAGGACTCACTGTCTTATCATTCCCTCCTTCCAGGTTTCGCCAGCAGCCTCTGTAGAATTGCTCATCTAGCAATTCCCTAACAATGACTTATTTTAAGATATCTCTTTCTATAGGACCTCCATTAACAAAGAAGTCTGTATGGGATTAACCTTAAAAGGGTTGCCTGGATGAAAACAGATATGTAGGAATTGCTCATTACTGTATAAAAAATTAATTATAATCATAACCCTGCTGCTCCTGTTCTGACGCTTCCTGCGCCCCCTGCTGGTCTCTACTTCCTGGGCCAATATTGAGACACAGGAAATTAACACCCAGCTGGTCACTGACTAAGGTGAAAACCGCTATGGTGTTATGTCATGTGTGCTGAAGTTGACAAAAGAATAGAGATTGGAGGGGGGAACAGGGAAAGAATAAAAAAGCAGAGAATGACACAAATACTGCCAAAAATCCAAAGCTGTGCAAAAGTTTAGTGAGATTTTATCGAATTTCCGCTGCAGTCCACAGGATAGCCTGCATAATAATGGATTCCTCAGGATTGGAGTTGTAGCAGCCTGAACGTTGCACAGTAGTCTGAGTGTACCATAAAGCGCCATTCACATGTTACAGTAGTGCGCGCGCGAGGGCAATTCATGGGTGGCAAAAACTGCATACATTTCACCACAAACTGACACCAAGGGATTCACTCGTTCACCTATGGACCAATCTGTGTACACTTCTGCAAGGTTTGAACGCAGCCTGAAAAAGTCTCAAGATTTTGCTTGAAACGTCAGATGTAAAGCCGATACTTCATCGATGGAAAATCTTAACTCCCCTTTATTTTCTGTTGTTAACCACTTCTTGCCTTATCTTGTTAAAGCGCTCAGATCACTAAACAGACTCTTGGTCCATTATTAATGAGACGCCGAGGAAATGATCACAAGCCAAGTACATGTATGCCCCATTTACCAAGGAATATCCACCAAATATAAGAGAATATCAGGTCACATTATAAAGTTTATCAAGCCTTCCACATCTGAAGACAATAAATAAGATTGATGATCGAGAACGTCGCGAATTACCTGTTTTCAGTTGCTACTAGATATAAGAAGAATAGAACAGAACCAATACAGAACAATAGACAAAATAGAGCAACATTGTTGCAATTTCATTACAATAAGGAAGAAGTGCAAACACTGATGTGACGCGATGACAATACTTATATTAACCATTGGACCCTAAGGATGACTATTCCCTACTACTGGATATACTAACCCTAGAACTCCTAAAAATATGAACCCTATAAAGAAGATGATTTACAGTTACAATGTTCATTTAAGATAATGTTGCATTCTTTTACTAGTAGCATGTGACGATATATGTGACAATATATGGGACGATATATGTGATGATTTGCTTATTGTTAAGTCTTTGCTGCAGTCAGGGATCTGCTAATAAAAGCTTTCCGCTATTCGTCATTTACATTGTCTGTCCTGAGCTCGTCCACTGTTACATTTTACAGCTAACTTCTCTGAAGATTACTAGTTAGCATTGCAAACCATCGCCCATGGACAGGCTGCATTTATAACAACGACCTAGCAAAGGTCACTTATCATGTATCCAATAAAGTCATTTTATTAGAGGGGATTCTGATCTATAACCAACAGGAGAGGAGCTCGGGAGTGGCCTATGTACTCAGACTCACTCCCTAAGACACAGAGTAGTACAATCCCAATAGAATAACACTAAAAGATAATTAATATATAGTCCCCATTCTGACTTCATGACCGTACAACAACGCCAATATAGAGACTATTCAGAAAACATCACAACTAGTAAGAAAGACAAATATTTTGTGATATTGATACAATAAAACTGAACCAAATAGAAACATTGTTGTAATGTTATCACAATAGAAATTATACCCTGTATTATGACATCATCACAATGTAACATTTGCCTTCCCCTGGATCAACACTGTAGGGGATTGTAGGGTTATAGGTTGGACTTGATGGACTGATGTCTTCATCCAACCTCAGCTACTATGTAACTATGTAACATAACATGTAAAGGTTACACTGACCATTTTGGCATCTGTAGTGAAAACTCTGCATAGTAATGAAAATAAACACTATTGTGAGATCATTATAAGACACCACCAAAGAATTGAGATAAAAAATAGTTTAGTATAACAACATATTGCGTAAGGGCTGGCAGACGTCAAAGAGAAGAAGGAGCCGTCCCCATAGAAGGAAGTCATCTCCGTGGCCAGAAGATCTGGACAGGAAGACGGGTAAGTATGGGGGGGGGGGGAGTATTGGTGACGGAAACAGAATAATCATAAAATGTGACTTGGGCAGTCACAGACGATTTGTCTTTGTGGTTGCTGAATACAAACAAACCCTGTGTAGTCCGATCGTGCCGTCATATCCTCATACTCGCATCTACTGAATATACTTAGCTAACGGAAGGGACGACTAGAAGGGACTATGGAGGCCAAATATTAGACTGCACAAAGTTACCACTAGTTATTGTCTTTTACATGTTTTAATAGTACCAATTGGTGAGTAACAAGTGAGCTTCAGGCAGAAACCTCTTCAGTGCTATAGTGTCTGTGTTCACAGTATTAGTTTATTATGTTTTTTTTCAGATCCTTGGAAATCTATATTAATATCCACCCAGCCAACCTCCAAAACTGCATTAATTCATCAGTACATTTGTAAATGCTACACTATTAGTGACGATGTCCATATATAGGTGCTGTACTGTATGGTAAATTTTTAGGGTCTGGGGCCAAGTCAATTATCCTTTTGCTTAATGTAAGACCTCCCGAGCTGTCATTGGCTCCCCTGCCGCTGGGAGATCACTGCATACTGAACTACTTGTCAGCAGTGATATTTCAGCCAACATATCAGATCAGCAATTCCTCCAATAACTCGATCATTGAACTTGGACTAACGTGCATGGATTTCTGTGAAGGTGGGAATGATGAGTTGGTTAAACAAAACCATCTGCACCGATTTGCAGGAAAGAGAAATACAACATGGCCATGTTATACAGAAGTCTGAGAGTTCAATAGACATTACATTGCAGGAAGATCTTAATGAAAACAGCAAACAAACGCCAATGGCAGCTTTAGAGATAGTCGGTCATCGTTTATATAGAAGAATAAAGTTTTTATGGACGATAACATTTGTTACTTTATACATTCTCTGATACAAGTCACTAGTGCAACATATTACCCATATACAATGTTACTAGCTTTAAAAGTGTCCTTATACAGTAAATCATATGCAGATGTTTTATTACTTATCTTTAGAGCAACTTGTAACAAAGTAACAAGTTTCCCAGAAAGTTCTCAGTGCAATAAATTTCTTACAATAGTCACATTATAAAAAACGTAACAGGTGAAACTTACCTAGAACCCAAGGTAATATCATCCACTCAACCACAGTGGGTGGAGGTCCTTGCATGTGCAAGTCAGTCCGAACTATGTGCTGGGATGCCAAAAGCAAGAGGAATAGGAAAGTGAGATATGAGGCTGTGTGGCAAATAAACTTGATGAATGGCTTTTTAATGAACAGTCCCAGCCTGCTCTTGGGTGCGATCAAATAGGCCAAAGAAAGCAGAGGAAAAAGCAATCCAATGGTGATGCAGGTCAACAGCTTCACTACCCAGTGCTTCCGGCGCCAACCTGGGAATCCATCGTACCACAGTGTAGCCAGTAACTGCTGACAGTTCGGCTGGGCCACAAACTGGAAATAGAAAAAGAAACACGACAATGGTTATTCTATAGGAAAATATCACAAGTGTTCACACCTTTCACGTCTCAGGTACATGCTCGACAGCCAACATGACCAATGGAACATTGCATTGTAACACTCTACCAATAACGTTGCAGACAGACCCTTAAACATTCACTGCCTAGATAAACATCCCTCGGTGCCCCAATTATTAGTTTTGCAGAGCACATTAGGGTGTCAAATTATCGCCCCTCTACCTCCCCTCCTGATGCTCAGAAGGAACTGGAATAGAGCAGACTCGGTGACGTCATGGAGAGCCAACATGGAAGGCTGAGCAACGAATTCTGACCACCTTGCAAAGCTAATAATTGGGGTGCCAAATGATCCTTATCTAGAAGATTGATCCAGCGCACTGTGAAAAGTTTTCTATCCCCACAGAACCTAATACCTTAAGGGCCCAACAGGTCGCTCTTACTCAGTACTATAGATTGCAAAAATTGTCTAAGGTTACTGTATAGGTGATTGTCATGACCACTGGGGGTCTCAGTAATTGGACCCCATTGGATCAGACCAGAAAGGAGATCCCACTCAGTGTTGGTCACTCCATTCTGGGGGCCCCATTGTACAGTTACATGCAAATTAAAACATTCACAAATTCCTAAAACTATGTTGACACATTTGTTTCAGCAGTAACTTGTTGCCTAGTCCTTATCTTGGATTGTTTCTGTCCTGGGGACATTATCAGTAGCCTTGGTCTAAGTAAGAAGATGCAGGATGAATATTGGTTGGAGACCTGCAGCAACATTGGGAAGGGAGATCCTTGGGCGGAAGGACATTGGTAAGGGTCAACACCTAAATGTCATCGCAGCCTCCGCATTCACCTACAGTACAAGATGATAAACTGGGTAGCTTGTGAAATAATCGTCTAGATTCTTATACGCACATATTGTTAGTTTGAAGTATTGTACACTGCTTATATCTGTATAGTATGTTATGTGGACTGTCACATGCACAGGGACCACCCTAGACCACTTGTGGGACTCCCGTTTAAGTCTTGCCATTGGATACATCATTGAGGGTTACACAGTCCAATGGAAATCGCATTTCTTCTATGATCTGTAATGGTAATATAGATAAATGTATCAAACAAATCTAATCTGGAGCCATCGATATCAATAAATGTATCAAACAAATCTAATCTGGAACCATCGATATCAATAAATGTATCAAACAAATCTAATCTGGAACCATCGATATCGATAAATGTATCAAACAAATCTAATCTGGAACCATCGATATCGATAAATGTATCAAACAAATCTGCCACGTTTATTTCTGATACAATATCTCAACTATGTAGATGTCAAAGTTAAAGTAATTTGTGGTGGAAAGTACGGCTGTCACCTCTGCAGAGATGCGGCGTAATATCACACATCGGGGAGGATCTGTTCACCAGAGCTCGCTCTCATGTTTAGTCAAAGCTTTTCACACCTTGCACAGACGCAGGCATTTTACTCAAGAGTAAACCATTTACTGAGTGCTAAGCTTATGAGATAGATGAATACATTACCCAGTCTGCTGCCTATTAAATAAACCCCAAACCTACGTCACTGCTATTAAATAATGTTGTCCTATGGCTGACTGATGACTTTCTGAGCCCATGTATCACTGGCCATCCGATACATTGTAGCAAAATGACAATTTTTCTAAATAAATATGAACAGATACATTAGATAATCCGCTGGTCCCAACAAAATCAATAGGTTTCACATCTAATGTGTACAATAGCTTTAGAGCCCTTTCATACGTTACGTTGCCGAACCATATTACCTATGAATTGAGATCCTGCTGTCCCTAGTCGCTAGTTTGCTAATATGGCAGCTCCTATAGAAACCAAATACAGGTCCTCACCACTTATTACCAGTATGGCCCTGGCAGAACTTAAAGCTCCTATAGAAATAGAAACCCCATACCTATACAGGTCCGACTTATTACCAGTATGGCCGAGGCAGAACATGAAGCCCCTATAGAAACCCCATACCTGTGCAGATCCTCACCACTTATTACCAGTATGGCCCAGGCAGAACATAAAGCTCCTATAGAAACCCCATACCTATACAGGTCCTCACCACTTATTATCAGTATGGCCGACTTATAACATGAAGCTCCCGGGCCCTAATGCAAAATCAGCACCAGAACCACCACTATGATATATTTTCAATACACCTTAAGTCACTTTATGGGCTCTCCAAGGCTCCTGGGCTGATAAAAATGCAAAAAAACAAGTGCAACTGACAAGACGTACTGCCATGAAAAGTAATTTAGACACAGGAGTAAATGGAAATAAAAAGGCATGATCAGATATGGCCGCAGCTCAGGCTGTGGAGTGATTGATTTGCACTTTTATTCTCTATGGATTTCTAGCTGTGCACGGCATAGAAAACTCGTCAGACCGTTTGCTGTATGTCCTGGGTCAGAAACTGGGCAGATCTGTAGGAAGAGAATTGTACTGAATCCTGTTATACACAGATAGACTTCTACAGGAGCAGCTTTGTGTATTCCTATACCTAATGCAGCATGCCGATATACTATGTTGGTGGGGGAGGGGGGTCCGGAAGATATTAACTATTTCATGTCTTTGCCATGTACTTTCTTCGTGATCTTACTTTTGTATTCTAGGACACGTCTTTATTAGGACGATCTTTGTTACTGTTAATGTGACTTTGATAGCTTTCGGCGTTGCCTATCCCACAGTACATTGATTTGATTACTTTTATGTGACACATCGGCTGTGCGTATTCTACCTTTTTATCGCCCTCTCTGCATGGACTTGTTTTTCGCGTATCGTATACTTTTATGTTTTTGATTAAATAAAGCTTTGTATTTGTAATGTTTCCATGTAGCTTTGCTATAGGTGGCACAGAACGTGCCATGTAAGCCGGCTCACTCTGCCTTAGAAACCATCCCAGCTATAGGCCTGACCTACATACAAACTTGCATTTCACTAAATTACACGCAACACTGGATTTGGACTGTGACTTAAGCTTGATAGTTAAAGCACGGCCTCCAGTTGTATGACAAATGAATAATACAGGTGAATGTAAGAAACTTTGTAATATATCGTAATAAAGAAATATGTTTCCTTCTCCACTTATCAGGCTGATTACGTAGAAGTCTATGGAGAGGGGAGGGGGGATGGAGGCTTCTTGAAAAGATACACAAATAACTGCTAATGCTACACTGTGACTGAGGGACAAGGAGATAGGACTACCACTGCATAGAAGGCAATAAATAAAATAACAGCCTCCTCATCCCCTTCCCCTCTCCATAGACTTCTATGCAATCAGCCTGATAAGTGGAGAAGGAAACATGTTTCTTTAATAAGATATATTACAGAGTGTCTTATATTCACCTGAATTATTCAGGCTAATTACGTGGAGGTCTATGGAAAGGAGAGGGGGGGGTTGGAGGCTCCTTGAAAAAATACCCTAATAACTGCTAGTGCCACATTGTGAGTAAGGGACAAGAAGATAAGACTCTACCACTGCATAGAAGGCAATAAATAAGATAACAGCCTCCTCCTCCCCCTCCTCTCTCCATAGACTTCTACATAACCAGCCTGATAAGTGGAGAAGGAAACATGTTTCTTTAATAATTTCTTATATTCACCTGAATTATTAAGGTTGATTACATGGAAGTCTATGGAGAGGGTAGGGGGGGGGGTTTGGAGGCTTCTTGAAAAGATATTCAAATAACTGCTAGTGCTACAATGTAAATGACACATAAGGAAATAAGACTCTATCCCTGCATAGAGGGCAATAAATCAAATAACAGCCTCCTCCTCCCCTTCCCCTCTCCATAGACTTCTACGTAACCAGCCTGATAAGTGGAGAAGTAAACATGTTACAAAGTTTCAGCACAATGTCTCCCTATAGCCATAGCCGTAATGTACTAGCCCCTAAATCCATCCTGTAAAAGCCTTGACTGACAACTACTGACTCTGTAACGGTAGCCCAGTTCCACGTTGCATCCACAAATCCTTCCTTAAACCGTTCTGTCCTTGAGGCAAAAAAATTAGAAAGACAAAATAAAGAAAACCTTTTAGAGAAAAAATACAAACAAGTGATGTAAGAACGTCCTTCAGAGAGCCGAGTGTGCAGCGGAGCTGCAAAGAGCTGATTCTCCTGGCGCGGAATGGAAAACTCATTGGTCAGCGCCTAGAAATCACTTCACCTCCTTCCAGTCACTTTATCTGCAGTCTGTGCATTTCTGTTCGGACCTTGAGAATAATATGTGAACTCAGCAGCGTGGCGAGAATGCCGAGTGACGTCGCCTTTATTAATGGCTTTGGTTATTGCTATTCAATAGGCATTACTGTAAATCTGTATTGCGATCAGCTTCTATGTGCCGCATCGTCAGTTTGATGCTCAGCCACTGCCAACGCTCAGGACACAAAGCAGCAGGTTCTGCAATATCATTTTCTAATAAGTTTCAGACACAAATCATCCATCATTTTAATTGGGCTTTTTTTCCTCCTTTGCTTCTGCAGATATTAATTTCAGAACTGAGATTCATCAATTCTATTTTTAATTTAGTATTAATCTATTGCATTTACCAGGCTGCAAAAAAATTGGGGATAACGTGGATCTGATCTTCGTCTTCACGGTAACATGCATGGCAAACTTGGAGATTGGGATAAGACACCGAGACCTTGCTGAAGTGTCTGGTCTGTCCACAGGATGATAACAGGGGACCTAAGAAGTGCAAGATGATGTCAATGGAGAGAAGCAATAGATAATGTAGATAAGGCGGGAACTTAAGACTGGCATTCCATAGACCACACGTATGTCCGTGCAGATACATTGTATAAAATAAACTTGGTGCAATTTCCTGGAAGAAAAGCAAATTCGATGTTGGCTATAATTCAATTCAATTGGAGAGCCGTAGATAGTAAAAGTCCCCCGTTCTCCCCAGTGGGGTTCTGTATGGACGGACCCCCACTGATTTGCACGTTATTGGCACGTATGGGATAACTTGCTTCCATGGAAAAACCATTTACATCTTTCCTAGGGGATAGAACACAGTGCAGAAATACAGGGACGTGTCTACAGGGGATACAGTGGTAGATATGGGCGCCCTGAACCCAAAAGGTCACAAAAGGGCACATAAAATATTCAACTATTCTAAATGTCACAATTAGAGATGAGCGAACAGTAAAATATTCGATGTTCGGTATCCGTTTCGAATAGTCGCTCAATACTCAACTATTCTAAATGTCACAATGTAGATAAGGGGCTTAGGAAAGATTGTGACTTCATGCTACTCCTGTAACACATCTCAGTGATCCGAGGAACACTTCAGATTGGTTCTGCTTTAGTAGTTTTGACATTGACATAGGTCACCCAGGATACTTGTGAACCTTGTACGTAAGTGCTCATTATTTTTTTTGTTCAAAACTCTCATTTGGGCATAAATTAGACTTAAACTTTGCTTATATACAGTTGTAGAGCTCATTCTAAGGGGTTTAGCTGGGGCCAAACAATGGACCGCTAAAAAATGGACCCCAGGTGGACCCGTTTGACTATAATGGAGATCTATTTGGGGTCTGTTGTTTTTAAACTGAAACCAGCGGAGGAAAAAGTCCTCTGTGCAGTGGAGAGTCTGGTGCAGGTGTGAACGTAGCCTTAGTGGAGATTTTACTTTGATCAACTAATTTTCGGACAGGTCAATAATGGATGGGGATAATAGATTTGGTGGAGTGGGCTGAGCTGCAGTATTAGTATTACTATTGGTGGTGGTAGTAGTGTTAGTGGTAGAAGAAGTAGTAGTGGCATCACTAGTGGTAATAGTAGTAGTGGTATAACTAGTGGTAGTAGTGGCAGTAGTAGTGGTATCACTAGCGGTAATAGGAGCAGTATTAGTGGTATCACTAGTGGTAGTAGTAGTAGTAACGGTAGTAGTAGTAGTAGTGGTATCACTAGTGGTAGTAGTAGCAGTAGTAGTAGTAGTATCACTAGTGGTAGTAGTAGTAGTAGTAATGGTAGTAGTAGTAGTGGTATCACTAGTGGTAATAGTAGCAGTAGTAGTAGTAGTATCACTAGTGGTAGTAGTAGTAGTAGTAATGGTAGTAGTAGTAGTGGTATCACTAGTGGTAATAGTAGCAGTAGTAGTAGTAGTATCACTAGTGGTAGTAGTAGTAGTGGAATCACTAGTGGTAGTAGTAGAAGTAGTGGTAGTAGTAGCAGAAGTGGTAGAATAGTCGTAGTAGAAGCAGTCATAGTAGTAGTGGTGGTAGTAATAGCAGTAGTTGTAGTATCACTAGTGGTAGTAGTAGTAGTTATAGTAGTAGTAGTGGTGGTAGTAATAGTATTAGTAGTAGTTGTGTAGTAGTAGTAGTGGTGGTAGTAGTAGTTATAGTGGTAGTGGTGGTAGTAATAGCAGTAGGTGTAGTATCACTAGTAGTAGTAGAAGTAGTGGTAGTAGTAGTAGTGGTGGTAGTAATAGTATTAGTAGTAGTTATTGTAGTAGTAGTAGTGGTGGTAGTAATAGCAGTAGTTGTAGTATCACTAGTGGTAGTAGTAGTAGTAGTGGTGGTAGTAATAGTATTAGTAGTAGTTATTGTAGTAGTAGTAGTGGTGGTAGTAATAGCAGTAGTTGTAGTATCACTAGTGGTAGTAGTAGTAGTTATAGTAGTAGTAGTGGTGGTAGTAATAGTATTAGTAGTAGTTGTGTAGTAGTAGTAGTGGTGGTAGTAGTAGTTATAGTGGTAGTGGTGGTAGTAATAGCAGTAGGTGTAGTATCACTAGTGGTAGTAGAAGTAGTGGTAGTAGTAGTAGTGGTGGTAGTAATAGTATTAGTAGTAGTTATTGTAGTAGTAGTAGTGGTGGTAGTAATAGCAGTAGTTGTAGTATCACTAGTGGTAGTAGTAGTAGTTATAGTAGTAGTAGTGGTGGTAGTAATAGTATTAGTAGTAGTTATTGTAGTAGTAGTAGTGGTGGTAGTAGTAGTTATAGTGGTAGTGGTGGTAGTAATAGCAGTAGGTGTAGTATCACTAGTGGTAGTAGAAGTAGTGGTAGTAGTCGCAGAAGCGGTAGAATAGTAGTAGTAGTTATAGTAGTAGTGGTGGTAGTAGTATTAGTAGTAGTTCTGGTAGTAGTGGTAGTAGTAGTGGTATCACTAGTGGTAGTTATAGTAGTAGTAGTATTAGTAGTCGTATCAGTAACCTTATTCTAAAACCTTTTATAATTCCTTGTGACCGTCTCCTCTCCTCTCCAGCAGGTATACGTACGTATATATGTGTGATATTGTATTTCAGAGTAAAGTAAATCTAATATAAACTCTACAAAGTGTCTGACCCGGCCAAATATCGATTTCATCCTATTATAGTGAGGTATGAATACTAATGAAGGATGAAGGCCAGGTGAGGTGACGGAACAGTAGCCAACGCCAGCCACTCCGGCTAATAACGTACAATGCACTTTATTTTACAAGTGACGCGAGCGAGACGAGAACACTGTGCACAAGGCAGTAAAGGATAAAAGACTAAATGTCAGTCAGCCCGATGACAGATCCTCATTAAATCTTCTCCCAGCAGAACAGGAATGTCTGCCCCACAAAAATAGTGATCTGCGCGGCGGTGCTCAGCCCATGATGGGCGCTCTGCAGCCGCAATACTGAAGCCGGGATATTATTCATCACAATGTATTCGATAGAAAAAGTTATAATCAACATGTAATAGAGAATGAAGTCATGTGGCGGTATACACAACACACTATACACAATACACTATATACTATACACTATACACAATACACTATACAATACACTATACACAATACACTATATACAATACACTATACACAACACACTATACACAATACACTATATACTATACACAATACACAATACAATACACTATACACAATACACTATACACTATATACAATACACTATACACAACACACTATACACAATACACTATACACAACACACTATACACAACACACTATACACAATACACTATACACAATACACTATACACAATACACTATATACTATACACTATACACAATACACAATACAATACACTATACACAATACACTATACACAATACACTATACACTATATACAATACACTATACACAACACACTATACACAATACACTATACACTATACACAACACACTATACACAATACACTATATACTATACACTATACACAATACACTATACAATACACTATACACAATACACTATACACAACACACTATACACAATACACTATACACAATACACTATACACAACACACTATACACAATACACTATATACAATACACTATACACAATACACTATACACTATACACAACACACTATACACAATACACTATATACTATACACTATACACAATACACTATACAATACACTATACACAATACACTATATACAATACACTATACACAACACACTATACACAATACACTATATACTATACACTATACACAATACACAATACAATACACTATACACAATACACTATACACAATACACTATACACTATATACAATACACTATACACAACACACTATACACAATACACTATACACTATACACAACACACTATACACAACACACTATACACAATACACTATACACAATACACTATACACAATACACTATATACTATACACTATAAACAATACACTATACACAATACACTATACACAATACACTATACACTATATACAATACACTATACACAACACACTATACACAATACACTATACACTATACACAACACACTATACACAACACACTATACACAATACACTATACACAATACACTATACACAATACACTATACACAATACACTATACACAACACACTATACACAATACACTATACACAATACACTATACACAACACACTATACACAATACACTATATACAATACACTATACACAATACACTATACACTATACACAACACACTATACACAACACACTATACACAATACACTATACACAATACACTATACACAACACACTATACACAACACACTATACACAATACACTATATACAATACACTATACACAATACACTATATACTATACACTATACACAATACACAATACAATACACTATACACAATACACTATACACAATACACTATACACAATACACTATACACAATACACTATACACAACACACTATACACAGCACACTATACACAATACACTATACACAATACACTATACACAATACACTATACACAATACACTATACACAACACACTATACACAACACACTATACACAGTACACTATACACAATACACTATACACAATACACTATACACAATACACTATACACAATACACTATACACAACACACTATACACAACACACTATACACAGTACACTATACACAATACACTATATACAACACACTATATACAATACACTATACACAATACACTATATACAATACACTATACACTATACACAATACACTATACACAACACACTATACACTATACACAATACACTATACAATATGTAATCCCACGATTTTGGCTGGCCATGTCCTCTATTCCACCTGAGCCGTGCGGGTAGTTTTAAAGGGAATGTGTCTCTTATTTTTCAACCATTAAACATATTCTTTATCATTTTGACACATTTCATTTTTCCCATCCCTTTCTATATATTTTTATAAGACCGCTCTATAGTATATCATATCTTCTGCAATTCTCACACCTAATAATAGACTGACACTTGCCGATTGTGTAGGGCCTTTCTTTGCAGCAGTCGTCTCATTTGTATTGCAGACGTTGTTACAATAGAAGTTAACACCTCCGCACAGCACCCATCCTAGATGATGTCACCCATTATGGATTCCTTCTCCCTCTAGAGATCTCACCCATAGACCTCAATGAGATGACTCCAACCTATCGGTCAATTTGCAACCAATGAGTTGGGGCCACCTTGAGGCTATACGCAGCTGTACATACCCTGAAGACCTTGTCCTTACATAGGCAGTGTACATAGCTTGAGGCCATAGATAAAGAGGCCATGTGATTATGTCACAGAGGACATGACATCATTTGGACAAGTATCCAGCAGTGGGGAACGGTTCGGAATAAATCTGTATCTATACTGGGAACTATCTGGCCACATAAGACGTTCCCTGGCAGATGATCATACAAGTGATGAGATGGCTCCATATGAAGTTGGATGCAGGAAGGGTCTAGGGAGTCGGCAGACCGTCTTAATTGTATGCCAAGTGTATCATGGCCGTAGTGGTTGGTAAGGGGCCATTGACCTTCATATGGGAGCAGATGTGGGGCTTAGTGACTGACAGGCAAATGGCACAGCAAGAGCAGCTTTCATTCTCCATCTGCGTAGGTTCTCAGTTTCGCTATCATGGCTGATGGGTGTCCTTGAGGTGGGTAGAGTATAAGGGTAACCATGTTTGAGGATTATTATATTCACAATGTTGCCATTACGCTATTATTTGGCAACTAATAATATAAATAGAATGTAAACCATTTCCCATTCACATTATTCACAAAGGAATGTTCTAAACATCCCGATACGATATGCGATACATTGCGGATCTACCCGGCACTCATAGAGTTAACGTCTCTTCAGAAAACATTTTTTCTTGCTAATCTCAAAGATTAGGAAGCAGCGATGTCGGCTAAATCCATCTTTATCAGCTAAACCTATCGTTTGTAAAACGGCTCGCGCGGCTTCCTGAAGCAATTCTATACGTGTTGTTTTTTACGGGTAATTTATACATTTGTAACAAACGGGATACAATATATTTGGTCATTGGAAAGTGACAGAAGCTTTCCATTGACTTCCCGCTAACACTGTTTTATTGTATCCTGATATAGAGTACACCGGCCCAATATGAAAGGGCAACTCCGAAAGTAGGCTGACTGGCAACAGGAGTATAATAAGTAACTATGGGGCCCCTCGTAAACACATCACCCCAACATCACCAACAATACAATGTTATTCTGTGGCCCCTTAGAAAGGTAGAAGATACTGTATGAGATGGGGATCAAACTGGCAACTGTATCTGAGAGTCATGCGCTCCGTTCTGGGCCTCAACTGTGTCATGTGACCAACTCTCTGCAAGGATGTTTCATGTGGATAGAAAGTTTGTTTCTCTATTCATTCGAGGGGTGTTTGGACTGGATTTTGACGCAGAATCCAGTCCAAAAAATGACTAGCCGCAACTGAGGTCCATTCGTCATTGCATTACCCCATTTCTATCCATAATGGTCATCATCACTAACTGAACCTCTGAGTGGCGTTGAGAGGTTTCTATCCCTATGCCTAGTAATACATTCCAAATACAAAAGAGTTCCCTGTTGATCTGCTCTATCCTGCTGACTCAGGCGACATAACCAAGCTTTTGTCTTACTGCGGACAGGACACATTAGGAAGGCGCCTTCGGCCAGTTGTCTTATAGCCAGGGAGGAGGGATAAGGCTAAACTCCTGGACACAGAAAATGTCTTCACGTATCTCTCTCTTTATAGCGATATAAAGTCAAATATGTTCAAAGAAAGGAGAAGATTAGCAAGGAGAAGATGCAATATTCAACATTGTATGATTTCGTGTTCTTTTAAGTCTGTAGTGTTGTAGTGAGGATGCAGGTCTTCTGGAATAAGTCCACTATGAGATGGTTACTCTTGTAGATCAGAACACTTTATTCCAGGCTCCATCATGGCTCCCTGTCTAACAACTCCTCCTCCTAAGCTCAGCTCCTCCTCCATTACTACCTCACTGTTGCTAGGCAGACAAAGCAGAATAAGTAAGCAGAACAGAACACACAGAACATACTTATAACAACATCACATCTCTCCCCTTCTTATAAAAAAAAAATAAAATAAAATGCAAATATTATGAATGGACAATAAATAAAAGGTCCGAACTGAAAAGAAAATTTTACTGCAGAACATAGTCCCTGAGGTGCATTGGTGGCCTTCGACTTATCCTTGTCGGGTAGCGTTGAGACATCTCGTTATCAGAAACAGTCTGTGAATTTTCGGAGGTGTCTCTTGTTGGTGTTGCTGAACCAGTTGTACCTGGTGAAACTTCCTCATCATCTGTCTCCTCTGCACTTGCTCCTGGATTGTAGTCACGAAGCTTTTTAAAATGGGAGATATTTCGTGTCACTTGATGACCCTGGCGTTGAGCAGTAACCATGGTACCTTTAACGTGTGTGATTTGAAAGGGTTCTGGATGATAAGGGGATGATAACTTGTCACTGGGTCTCAGCCTTTTAACAAGGACCCAGTCTCCGACGTCCAGCTGTTTGAAGCGACAACTTCTCTTATCTGCATATCTTTTCATCCTGCCTTTGGCAAGGGAATCATTGAGGACCAATGGAGTCTGGACGTGAACTACTGGGATGTTTGGAAGCTTAATGCGCAAAGGCCTGCCGAAAAGCGCAGTCGCTGGCGGAGTTCCTGTAGTAGAGTGTGGGGCGGCTCTGCACTGTCTAAGGAACCTGTACAATTCTTGCTGCAAATCCTTGTGTTCCATGGTAGCAATCCGAAGAGTTTTGTTGATTGATTGCATGAAGCGCTCCACTTCACCATTGGCTTGAGGCCAGTAAGGAGTTATTTTCCTGTGGTTAAAACCAAGATAAGTTGCAAAAGACTGAAAATCTGCACTATTGAAAGGTGGCCCATTGTCAGTCTTCACTGTTTCAGGTATGCCATATGCAGAAAAGATTTTGTCCAGTTTTGGTATGACAGCTCTTGCAGAGGTGGTGGAAACGGGTTCAATGACTGGAAACCTAGAAAAATCATCTATGACAACCAGTATATAGGAATGATCTGGCAAAGTGCAGAAATCAACACTCACAACAGTCCATGGATTGTCTGGCAGAGGTGTCATTTGTACTGGTGCTTGGCTATGGTCCACCGTAGTTGCTTGGCAAGGTATACATGTGGCAATAAGTGCTTCCACTTGTTTATCTAGTCCAGGAAACCATACTTTCTCCCTGAGTAATTGCTTTGTTTTAACTATACCTTGATGGGCCTCATGGGCCAGATCGATCACTCTACTCTGAAGTTTCTGAGGAATGACCAGGCGGTTGTCACGTAGTAGTATGTTTGAGTCAGATACAGAAAGAGAGTGTCTTGCATTAAAGAAGGCCTGCAAATATGCTGTTTGGCCCTGCGGTTGAAGACGAGTCTCAGCTAGAAAAGAGTTCCAGTTCTTAGACCGAACAGTGTCAATTACCAACTGAAGTTGGGGATCAGAATCCACCACATGTTTAATTTCTTCGAGGGTCATTGCTTTTGGCACAGAGTGTGTAACAATGAAATTTACATGCTCCTCAGCTAAGACAGTGGCAGGCAAGTCATCTTTGGTAAACTGTGGTGAAGGGTGTCTTGAAAAATAGTCTGCAGGGTTCCCAGCTCCTGCCTCATATCTCAAGTGAAAGCGATAGTTCTGCAGGCGGAGTAGCCAGCGTTCAAGTCGTGGGGGTGGCTTTGATG